>NC_133300.1:6272669-6335649 GCF_005239225.2 Populus alba | reverse complement strand
GATGTATTAACAAAGGTACTTTTATATATAATGCTAAACCAACTCATATTGATCTGAAAGTCGTTGAATATTTTGTAAGTTTCTTTTGTTTAATTAACAGGTGGATGCTATAACTTCAAAGACTAACATGGTAAAAGAATCTGGTGTGGCTGAAGTGCAAAAGCTAGTTCACAAACGTGAAGAGATTGCAGAACAGGTGCTCTGCCTTTGATTCCATTCATGAATTTCTTCATGTGTGCGTGCTTGTTTATCAAATTAGTATAAGCAGTTTGCTCAAATTGACCAGGAACTAAGTTCTTTCATAGTTTGATACCAATACTCCCCCCTACCCACAGAAGAGTTTCCACTTTGATTATATATACCAATATTAAAAAATGGCTAAATAAATACTGTGCTGCCTTGTTTACTTAATTTACTTTCCAAGATTTTTGTGCTGCATCGAAATGTTGACAACTGACAGTGTCAACTAGATTGAGGTTTTAATTGAAAACTCAGTAGTTTTGCTATTCTCTTAAATAAGCTGTACCTTAATTACATCTAAGCCATCCATTCAGTTTGTATCGTTTCGATTAAAGTAGCATATATACATCATTTTCCAGGGAACATGAGAAGATATTAATTGCATAAACCGCTGCAACATTTGGATGTTTGACATAATAACTATAGAAGGAAAAGGCTTTACAGAAATCATGAAGGCTTAAAAGTAGGGATGGTCATGGAGTGGGTTTCCACTCCTGCTTCCTCTCCTGCCTCTGCTAAGAAATCCTGTCACCTGTGCCTTGAGTCTAAATAGGACAGGCTATGGTAGTGGATGCTAGGTGGGTTTGTTTATTGAATAATAGAATTGAGTTGGATTCCCTGTCAAGGTGGTAGGTGTCTTATGAGATATTGTTTGTCACCAAACTTTTTTATTTAATTCAGTGGCTTCTGCTACTAGAATTGACATTAGTCTCAATACTCGTGGTCCTAGTCTCAATACTCGTGGTCCTGGAATTCTCTTGAAAGCTTGCCTGTTAACTTTAGCAATTGGAGAACAGAATAGGAGTCATTGATATGCAACATTATCCCTCAAAGACAGCACCTGCTACTGCCATGCCTCACAAGTCCATAAATCAGAGAATTAGAATGTTGTCGGTCTCTACGAACACACATTCCTAATTTATCTCAAATGTGATCAAATGGGCATGTGTTTGGCTAGCACTTCCAAACCTGGCTCCACCTGATGTCATTATAGGTGTTGAATGCAGAATCCTTCCTTGCCCCTTCTGGAAAAAGGTTTGTCTTTCAGTAGGAATGGGGCGGATAGAGTCTTGAAATCAAGTAACAAACAATTGTTCCTGGACCCTGCTCAAAGGCATGGCTAATAAAATCCACACTCATATATTTCACATTTTTTTTATATTATCACAGTTGAAAAGGTCCTGTGTCCTTTAGCCATCATAGAAATCAAAGATATTGAAACCTATGCCTATTATTGCCATCTTGTTTGAATTGTAAACCACTATTCAATGTATTTTTTTTTTTTACCATTTTTGACCATTAAATTTAACATGGAAAAGTACCCTAGTATCATGCTGGAGGGGTTGATAACTAGGGTACTTTTGAGTAGGTTTAATCATTTTGTTTTTGTTTCAATTGATGCTTTGGTGCGTTAAATATTTGAGAATACTGAACTGAATGTGTTTCTGTTTTTGCTTGGTTGGTTGCAGTTTCAACTATATAAGAACTCCATTGGGCATTTGCTGCACTGTGCTGACAGTTGAAGTTGAGCAAAAAAATTGATTTAAAGGATCAAACATGAGTTCGCTTACACTACAAGAGGCTGCAACAGTAAATTTTTGCTTTTTGTTTGAACCTTTGGTTGGAGCTTTAAAATATATTTCCTGGCACTCTAGTATATGTACATATGCTTGTTCCTCTAGGATGGTTATGACAAATAGCCAAGACGAATTCATAACTTGATTGTACGAAAATGAGGTTTGAGGTTTGTTATTCTCTGTCAAGGTCAACTCGTGTATAGTGTTTTGGTGTTGCTTTTGTCAGTGTTGTTGCCATCTTTGCAAGTCATGATTCTAGCTTACAAGTTCACGATACTGGCGGCGGGCATATGCAGAGACATGTGCTGGATTTTGTTTGTTCAACTTCATCAGCCAGAAACCAGCTGATTTCTTTCCCCTCTAGAGAATGTAAGTGTATTCCCGTGGCTGTGCTACCATTGATGTTCCTCATCATGTTGCGAGGAACACCGAAGGTGTTTTAGCTCGTCCCCAGGTAATGAACATTTAATTTAACCATCATGGTGACATCACACTCCAATGACATGGAAGAAACCACTCATCAGTCAGCATTCATGAATCATGATTTTGTTTTTCTTTTGCAGGAGTTGATGCATCATGTAGGCCTTTACATGGCAAAAGAAAGGGGAGCACATATTACAAAATAACTGGTTGAGGTCGCATTTTTATTAATTTATTATTTAAGTGAAAAAGGAGATCGGTACAAAGCACTTGATTGTACACTTGATTGTCCAACAACTGCTCTATAAAATAAGCCATAACAACCCTCGAATACACTGGTCTCTGCATCTGTGTTTTCACATACCAACTACATATATCAATATCATTACCGAAGTAGCATCATAATTAATACAAGTACTAAATACTACTTCGAAATTGAGAGGCAGTATGGCAAAAATTAGCACAGGCATAATGCGCTGATGGAAAGAATTGCCTCAAAATCATGCAGTAAAAAAGGCTGAGCATCTACCACATCTCCAAGCTTTCTGGGTTAATTCCAGTCAGTAATAAGCTTACAGGTGCAATAGTCAGTTGACAGTGCATTGGACAGGGAAAGATTTCTAAGCCTCTAGGCCTGTTCAAGGTGGAGAACATACAGGTAGCTAAATGCCATTCGCAACTGCAAAAAAAAAAAAAAAAAAAAAAAAGATTAAAAGATTTCTTACAGGTTACTGCATTAAAAAAGCATTATAGAACATCCTATGACAGGTTCAACCTTTTAGGACAAGACATTTCACCAGTTAAAAGTGATAATCACCAAAGAAACAAAATGTTTTTCTTACATTTTGTTATCAATGACAATTAAACATGGAAACACTTGTTGAAAGGAGATGAGAGCTTAAATAGGGAAGTTAGTAGCGTCAACAATTTGATCACATGCAACAAACTACCTTTCTGCAATAACAATGACTTCCCATACAAGCAACATAGGACACCATAACATTCCTGCAGAGTAATCAGTTCCCATAGACTATACCAAATCAATAGCCACTGCCAACTAGACTCAAGCAGTTATCTAAGTGCACATGCAAAGTAGTAATAAAGAACAATGCCATTGGATCAGCGCTTTCAAGATGAGAACTAATCACTCATATCTGGAGCACAAAAGTAGAATGCTAGGCAGTAAGATCAACCAGTCATCCAGAAAAAGAGAGCAAACAAAAACTAATTATGCATCTTACGGAAGATTCACCAAAACTAAAATGATTTATATTAACAAGGAATAGCATACCCAACCAAATACGAATAAAGAATAGACAAGCTCAAGTATAATGTACACGATGAGCATCTACTGTTGAAGCCTCAGACGATTGAAGAACACCAAGAAGTGATATTCAGGAGCCCAGTACACAAACCCAACAACAGGCCCTCCCTTAATATACTGCAAGAAAAAAATATGGAGAAAGAATGAGAAAGACAGGAAAGGAAAAATGTCCCGATAAACATTCTATTTAGATAAAGAAAAGCATGGAACATAGTTCGGAGGAAAAACATAAATCAGATGCTGCAACAACAACCTAGGGTCAATCCCAAACTAGGCTGGGATTGTGGATCCTTTTCTGGGAATGGCAATCAAATACCAACAAATTTTTTTGCAAAAAAGAAAAATTAAACAGGATAATCTAAAATCTGAACACCTTTCCATCAAGAATAACAAGTTCACCGTCAACCCATCGATGATTTCGGAATCCTGGCTCAGCAAGCCTCCCTTGTCCTTTATATCGAGCAATCTGGTTTGCAAATAAGATCTTGAGAAGTGCTTCAACAAATAGGAAATAAAAAAAGCACATAGGCCTTTGCAACAAGAGAAAAATGGATTTAACTACACCAAACTTCACAAGCTAACAACACACCACTCCAAATTCTTCAGGAATGATGCCTCTATGGGGGAGCTGATATCTTTTCCCAACCTTAGCACGAAATGCCACCTGTAAAATCCATAGTAGTACAGCTGTTAGGATCAAGGCAGACAACCGTGATACAAATATAAAGGTTCCACGAAGTGTAGTACCAACAAAATGAATCACCATATTATTCCTAAAACCTACACCCACAAGACCATAACTGATATTTTTAACAATTTTTCCTTGCAAATAATCCATGACTTCTCTTTTTATTTGGGAACAATTAATCCAGGACTTTGATTACAAAGCTTCTAAGCAACAGAAGGCCAACCATTTACAATGAGCAAAAGTATGCAAATAAACTTTTAAAGCATCATGTGGCTGAAGAAGGTTTGCCCAAGGAAATTGTTGACAGATAAGTTGTACAACAAAATCTACATTACCACAAACAAAAATACATGATATGCTCAAAGGCAAAACCAAATAATATGACGCAAGAATCCTATCCAGGTATCACAATGCAAGTATGAGACAAATAAAGGTACCTGTCCAGCAGGTACGTAAGGATCTCCAGTTAATTTAACAGCTTCCACATATTCATAGAACTCTAGATTAGAGGACTCCTTAGTCCCATGATCTTCTTGCCACTGACCAAATTTACGTTGCAGGTGTATGACTTCTGAGGTGTACAGCCCATGCGCACCAATATATAGTCCTGACAAAATTAATTCAGTATTATGCTCAGACTCAAACTTTGGCTTTGGGAACCAAATATAACAAAGTGCTGAGAAGATTCCTAAACCATGACAAACAAGATGACGATAAGCTGAAACTTAGTAGCATCTCCTAGAGCCATAGTAGCTCAGAATTTAACAGCCTGTGTAACAAATCACCATTTAAAGGATCAGGAGATGTTGATATCTCAATTCGATGAAAAGTTGTTGATCCAGACAGTGGTTGACGGTTTTGAGCCTGACTGAGGGTAAGATTTATTAGTTCGCCAACATCTTTCAGCACCTGTACTTCAAGAATAAAACAAACAATTAAAAGCAAATGGCGAGTTGATCTCCTACTCAAACTGTACAAAGATATGACCTTAGACATTGAACCAACCTTCATGGGTATCTTCTCACTACCAATGAATTTGGCTAGATCAAACATTACATGGTCCACACTGCGTTGACCTCGAAGCTTAGCTTTTCTGTCCGCTGAAGCCAGTTCCTTGGCATTTTGTTGGTTTACTTCTTTCTCTATAGAAAAGGAAAATGACTTGCGTCCCTTTCTGTCTAGCTTAGCTGGTACTCTAATTGAGCCTTTTTGCAGGAATGCTGCCTGAAAGTTTCTGTGCAAGACCCCCAACAACAACTTTAACTGCAATTTCACTTTGATTTTCATCATCAATGATCCCACGACCAGCATTCATTTCAATTTCATCTCTTTCCTGGTCACTGTCACCTTTGCCATCATCTTCTGCTTCCTCACTTTCTAACTCAATATCCTTCTCATCATCTTCTTCATCAATTATTTGCTCTATCACCTTGGATATAAAATCCTTGTCCACCTTTGCTGGTGTTGTCACTTTCAAAACCTTGACCTTCACACCAGGAACCATATCTCTCAAAATGTTCTGAAAGCCAGGCAGTCCCTCAGCTAGATCAGAACCATCTTCTGTGTCATCAGCATCATCTACCTCTTCAGTACTCACAACAAATAGGTCACTTTTATCTTCATTTGGCCCTGGTGGATTCAAGCGACTGGTGGCACCCGAAGCTTTAGAGGGCAAGGTAGAAGGATCTTGAAAAAGTCCTTTCCTCTTCAAATACACAGCCTACAAAATTAAACAACACCATCAGACACTATTATCTAACTGCTCCTGCCCATGGAATGTAGATGTATGACTGCAACACTTAAAGCATATAAAATGCACCTACAAATATATGCATGCACATTAATCATCAAGCAGCATCTATCCTTGCTTACATGCAAGCACTCAGTCATTATTTTTTGAAAAAGAAAGCATGCTAATGATTCAACCACATAATTAGCTAGCTATATTCTAAGGCCAGGGAGCCTTGCAGAATGAAGATGACAGACAAGGAGATTTTTGGAAATATTAATAATAATAATAATAATAATAATAATAAATAGCTTCTTGGTGAAGCACTTGAAGCTCTAAAGGTTAGACATTCACATTCTCAAAAACTATAACATTATCTCAACAATAAATAAACCAGCCAAAGCTTTGCAATGTAGAACATTAATTATAAACCATAATAAAGGGTAAACTCTAAAACCAGGAACTAAGCACAATTTCTTTTCTTTTTTTCTGGTGTAACTCTTCAATTTTGATGACTAAAATTTTGAAAAGTACAAGAAATCAAAATAATCTCCAAGCATCAAGTCAAAGCCCGAGTTCACTGCATAAGGTACACAACTCAAAAAAAAATAAAAGAATAGAAATAGGATACCTGTTCATTGTATTCCCCTTTCTTATTCGTTGTAAGAAAGATCTCAAAAAGGGGTACCCCCACTGCAGCTGCAGCAAGCTGTCTGAAAGAAAAGATAAGTTAACAATAAACCTCCAAAACAAGGAACAATTGACAGGAAGCAATTGCAACGTGCAGAGCAGCAGGGCTTGTCACAGGCTTGCTACATGAAAAAAGGTTCCAAACAACAAGCATGCATCAGCCACATTCTCTGGCATTTAAAATGTGCATGCATTTCAACTAAAACATCACAGGAATATCTTGAGACAAATAGCTAGCACAAAAGGAAATCTATAATCAATTGCACTAGAACATAATACTTTGACACCTAAAGTCTAAAGAGTGCCTGCAATACACCACATAGCATATTGTTTAATAGAATTGCCACATATCATAAGGTTTCAGTAATACAGTCTGTTAAGAAGGCATGCGTCATTATTGTCTAAACCATCTCTTCTATTATTTTCAGGCTGGTTGTCCTTGATTATTGTTCTCAAGTTGATATGCAAGCTCAATTTTCCATATTCCGTTTCCAATTAACAAGTTATCCCTTCACGTCATTAACTACATGCCCTGAAAGACTTTTCCATCAGGGTATGAGAAAGAGTAAATGAAAAAAGAGTACATGCTCCTCAACCAATATGGTCCATGCCTAACCAGGCTTGCAAAGATCAGGACCATGATAAACTTTAAAACAGTGACCAGCCACAAGCTTACAAAGTGAATTTTCCTCACAACTGATAACTTCTGGACATGCATGCCGATAAAAACACAGAAATCCAGGCTAATAATAGAAGACTAAAAGATTTTTTTAAGGAAAAAAAATAACATCATATAAATTGGTCTACCTACATTATAGCTTTCCCATTTAGCCACATGCATGCCCATTTGTATTTGTTCTCATCAATCTCTTCTATCAGCGATGACAAGATATGGAACCAGATATGTTAACATTATTTTTTCAAGGTATCAGCAATAAATATATTCACTACATAAAGAGCACTTGCCAAGCACTGCATAAAAGATGCAAGTTTCCTGAAGTGTAACATGGAGCACCTGAAGTGTTCTCAGCATACAACAAACTGTTGATAACTTAGTTGTTAGGTTGTTATTTGACGATTATATGATTTTATTTCACTTTTCTTGTCAAGCTACAATCAGGACATATGATGGAATTAACCAAATCATGTAACACAAAACCGAGAACTGTGACTTGAAACCACCAAAACCTAACAGTATGGAAGACATTAGCTGAAACAGGGGAATTATTTATCAACAAGACTTCAGTGAAAAAAAAAAAAAACACACCAAAAATAGCCTGCTAGGCTTTTCACTTTTAATATGAATGTGAAATTAAAGTGAAACCCTCTAACAAGCATGTGAATAATTACCGTGGACTGTAACTCCTTGCTACATATCTTCCATGCTCTGCGGTTATACGTATAATCAGACCATAAGGATCATCAACATCCTCAGAAATTCCAGACCACCATCCCACCTGAAACCCATCACAAGGTAAAGGGAAAATTTTGAAACAGAGACTTGATAGGTAGCTACAAAGTTACATATTTAAATGCCTAAGCAGAAAATCCCTTGAAACTCAGAGTAATTTGCTACTTATTTCCAGAAAATGAAAGGTTACAATAAGAATCCTATAAACAAAACAGAATAGCCCTTAAGGAACCAAACACTTCGCACCTACAGAAAAAGAGAACCAAAAACATGAAGAAGCCACTCTAGCAAGTCTCACAAAGTTTTCTGTAATATTCAGCAATGTTTATGTAGCCTGACAAGGCCCAATGCAATGTACAGCAGTTATTGCACTTACAAAAATGAACATATTTCATAAATTAGAAATTGTGTGTGTACATTGATCAAGTAAAAAAGAATTTGCGTGAACTTACCAATCCAGCACCAGCATTATCTCGTAAAAAAGCTGCCTCCAGGTAACGCTCTTGTGCTAAGGCTCTCTGAATCAGCCAAAAAAAGAGGAAAAAGGAATAAAAACAAGAAGACTGAAGAAATCTAAGCATTTTATCCCTTAGGTAAACCATACTTGCAAGTCAAATTACGCACATTCAGCTGTGACATCACTCTGCCAACAGTATCATTTGAAGCTGCAGCTGCAATTGCCACTTTAAGCCTAGCAGCATCTTCATAATCCTCTCTGTTTACAGCGTTGCCTAACTGTGACTGCAAGAGAGAGCGGGGCAGGCAAAAGGTTTCAGCATTTAATAGAAAACCCTTAATTTATATAAAGTTGCACTCTTTCCTCCATTCCGTTTTGTTTGCCAATCACACAAATCAATAAAACTACAAGCTGTGTAGTTTTATTGCCTGCAGTATCAGTCCCTTCTGATACAGTCCAAGCAAGAAGCAAGAAGCAAGAAGCAAGAAGCAAGAAGCATGAAGCATCAACTTTTCCAGCAGGCACAAATTCCCCAAACAAAAAAGCCAACAAACTGCCCCAGCCTCAAATTTCCCATCTTTTTTGACAATTTCTAACAACAATTCCACCCATAAAAACAATAACACATGCAATACAACAAGTCATTCAAAATTTAGTTTCAAAACCCAGCTGATGAACAAAAGTTCCAATTTTCCCAGTTCAAGAATAAACTATAACGCTGGAGAAAAAAAGCAAGGCTCCACTTCCTAATCCCAAATTTCCAATCTTTTCGCACTTCTCAACCATAATTCACCCAGAAAAACACTAAAGCATGCATGCACACTCAACACACAAGAAATCATAGTTCCAAAAAAAATCATAAAAAAATTGGACTTCCCACCCTCAAACCCCATCTTTCCACACGTGCAATAAATGCAGCTAATTGATTAAAAACATAAAGAACATAAAATTTCAATTTCCCAATCCAAAATATAAACCACAATCCAAAAAAATAATTTGTTTTCCCGCACCAATTTTACCTTCAAAAGGGAAACAAGGCGTTGTTGTTCATCAACTTGATCAAAATGCAATCTCCAGCGATCCCAATCCCACACAGTTCCATCTTCCTCCTCCTCTTCCTCTCCATTTTCTCCCTCCGTAACCCCTTTATTACCAACTCCCTTCTTAGTTGGATTCATATACGAATCGAAACTCTTAATCGCATTCTTAAACACAGCTTGCAACGCAGCGTCCCATCGCCACTGAATCGAAGGATTATTTGAAGAGTCGGTGCAGCGACAGAGAGTGGAATTAGAGAGAAGCCTAGAGAGAGGGTAGCGAGAAGGGAATTGTGGTTTTGGAGAGGGGTATGGAAGTCTTTTCCTGGTTGTGAAGGTGAGTTTGTATGGAGATGGTGATGAAATAGAAGCCATATAGAAAGAGAGGGTGAGGATTGTGGGTGAAATGGAGAGATTGGGGGGCGGGTGTGGAAGGGAAGAGAAGGGTGATGGAGAGGGTGTGGTGGTGGTGGAGCTCTTTAAAATGGCTGTGGACCACTTTGAGATAAGCATCATCATCAATTTTTTTTCTTCTTTCGTTTTTTGCCCAAACTGTGACAACGTGTTTGATTTGTTAAATACTGTTTGGATTCTTTTTTCAGGCCCAGCTCTAGTCACATGTCTTTACGCCTCTTTTTCTTTACCGCGCCGCCTCAGCTCAAATTTTTTACCAACCCAGGATTTTTAGCCAGGATTGTATTTTATATACATTTCTAATTTGTATAAAATATTTTTATGAACTATTATATTTTTATTTTATTAATATATATAAGATATTTTTATTTAATATTAATATTTATATAAAAAATATTTGTTTCTCATTAATACATTAATACATGTATAATGAATTTTTATTTTTTTCTTAGAGTTTGTTTAGGAGTGTGATTATAATTACTTTTCAAAGTGTTTTTTCACTAAAAATATATATCAAAAATAATATTTTTATTTTTATTTTTTAAAAATTATTTTTGATATCAACGCATCAAAATAATCTAAAACATAAAAAAAATATTAATTTAAAGAAAATAAAAAAATAATATTTTTTAATTTTTTTTCAAAAACGCTTTTTGAAACGCAAAAATAACCATAACCTTAATAATATAATTAAAAAAACAAAAAAAATATTAATTTGAAGAAATAAAAAAATTTTAATTTTTTTTCAAAAACGTTTTTGAAATGCAAAAATAAACATCATCTTAATATTATTAAAGTGAAATAATTTATCAATCATAAAAATAAGTTTCAGGGTTACCGAAACATTATTTTATCTTACAAAGCATTTATCACATATTAAAAATAAATAATATTGTTCTTAGAATTTAATATTTTTTTGCATATTAGTTATTTTTTTTTATATAAAATATTAATTTAAGTATTTGAATGTCTTTAAATAAATAAAAAAACTATTACAAGTAAATCTAATTGCCACCTTTTTCAATTATGGAAAATAAACCAAGGATTTCTATGTCAAGTTACTGCATTTCTTAATCACTGTGAATGAATCAAATAGCTAATTAAGCTTATGAAGGTTGGGAACATTATAAAGAAAGTTAAACGGTGTGAAAATTTTATTATAGCTATAAACATATATTATTATGGATTTCAATAATAAAATTTATTGTGAATTGTGGCATTGAAATTTACATAGCTATGTTGTGTAATTAAGAGAATCATGAGAGTATTTTAGTATTTTCATGTTATATTTTTTATTTTTTAATTAAAAAGTTGTTGGCACATATTTCACATGTTATATCAAGAGGTGTTGCCTGTACCATTAAAGAGGTATGTGAAACATTTTTCGATGGTCAAATCTGGTCATCCACCATCAAAATAGATGCGCAGTCGTGCCTTCTTCCACAAGGTGCAACATGTGTAGCCATATCATTGTTGAATTGCCATCGGTAATAAAAAACTAAAGTACATAATTGTCATTTTATTATTTGTTATTTGCTTGGGTCTAGCATGACTTTTAGACATTACTCTTTTACCTTTTAGTGACTTATATTTAAATTTTTGGTTTAGGGGTATTTGAGTTTTTTCATCTTACTCAATGGTTATTAAAAGATTATTTGGGGGTGTATGCATCTTTTTTAATTTCTCACACAGTCAAAGTACTTCTTTTTACCTCTAGAGTCAATAAAAATTAGAACCGTTGATTAAAGGCTTCTTTGGCTTTTCACAATTTGCATAACAGTAAAAAGAATTCTTTGCTCCCAAGATCGAAAAAGGATGGACTGCCAGAAAAGGGTATCTTAGGTTTTTTCTATTTTCATGTACAATACAATAACACTTTTAGCCTCAAGAAAAACAAAAACGTAGCTTGCATATAATGTTTTTGCCATACACAAGCGTTTTAGGTTTGATACCTATGCCAGAACCAAGCTAATTAGGTCTGGCAACATGCTAGACCTAAGTACTATGGGTCTAATATGATTTCTAGATTCAATATTTTTGGGTTTGGTATGTATGCCATATCTAAAAGACTAAACATATAGATTTGACATGATTGCTAGATATAAAATGTTTACAACAAGCTCTAAATTCTTAATTAACATTTTTTTAAAAAATATTAAACCACTGCGAACATTATACTAGGATATGACATCCATATATTTTTTTTGTAGCAAAAACCAAGAGAAGAGCATGAGCAGCCCTCTCAGGCTCGCCATAAATTCAAAGGACAAAACACTTTAGAAAGTTGTCTTTTATGATAAATGGCCTTGATTTCTATGTTAAAAGTTTTTTTTATATATATATATATATATATATATATATATATATATATATCAAATTAAGAGATGGCTTACTACAATGAATCCATTGTTTAGGACTTAGATGGTGTGGAATATGACGTTAGATAAAAGAGAAGGATATGCCATTTGAAAATTATTTTAGCATGAAAACCAACTTCTTTGAATGGATTGTTCAACGAATCTATACATATATGATATTGATCTACGGAAAACAATGGATATCTCACCCACTATAGTATAAACTTTATCATTTTTTTCTAAAATCATCAACATCAATGTTTTCAAATGTCGAAACCCAAAAAAAATATACTAAACAAAAAAAATTAGATCTAACAAGATCATAGAATAAGGTTTCTAGTAAGACTATAATTTGCTAATTAGTCTGTTGCTGTGTTAACCTCTTAAAAACATGTTATATTTGGATTTTCAAGTTTTTAGCTATAAGCTCTCGTGCTTTTATAATTAAGGTATAATTTGCATCAATCTTAACGGTTGGCCTTGAATACAAGCTAAACCATCCATAAACACTATTCATTTTGGAATCGGACTATACATTATTTCTGCTAAGTCAATGATATTTCACTAGAGTCAAAACAAAGCAGTATGAAACATTATTGTGACTATCCTAAGTTTACATAATATATGCAGGCAGAGTAACAATATCCCACTAGATACCCCTCCTAAATGACACTTCAGTTCCAGAAGCAGCTTACCAAAAACAGAAAATTGATTTGCATGCAAGTCCAGCTGTTGAGATGAATAAAATTGACATGACCGGAAAATCAATTAAAATTAGCACCCATTTCCTTGCGTTTCAACTCTAATGCCATTCACTCATTCTCAAGCTGCATCTTTCATTTTCCATCCTCAGTTTTTCTAGTTCACAATCTCTTTTTTTACTAAATCTTTGCCATTTGAATTGCTGTTTTTCCAATTCCAACATCTCTTGTTGAGTTTTTAGATTTTGTTCTTCCAACTGAAGTGTGCGAGATTCCATCCACTGCTTCTGCAACCAAGATTGTTGAAGATTGCTTCATGGAGCTGTCAAAGAAGGAGCTATCGAAGATGTTTTTTGTTTCTGTTATTTCTAAAATATCATGCAAATAATAAGTTGTTGTCCTAGTCTCTAGGAGTTAGTTATTCTGTTATTATGTTAACAAATCATAGCATGATGTCATGTTAGAAGTTTGCAATTCTGTTTCTTTATGTTTGAATATATATGTGTAACGATTGCAATGAAAGCAAGCAATCAGTTTTATTCATTCAACTAAAATAAATTCAAATTACAATCTTTGTTGTCTCTTCTCTTCTTCCTCTTATCTTCATTTCTTCTCATAAACATTTTTCTTTTAAACACTTTTAATTGGTATAAGAGCTATTATCTTAAAGGGACTGGTAATGGAGGCTAAAACAAGTTTTTCTCATATTTCTTCTCCCATCTTTGATGGAGAAAATTACCAACTTTGGGCAGTAAAAATAGAGACTTATTTGGAGGCGTTGGATCTTTGGGAAGCTGTTGAAGAAGACTATGAAGTTCATCCTTTACCAAATAATCCAACAGTAGCTTAGATCAAAAATCATAAAGAGAGAAAAGCAAGGAAATCAAAAGCAAAAGCTTGTTTATTTACAGCTGTTTCAACAACAATCTTCACAAGGATTATGTCTTTTAAATCAACGAAAGATGTTTGGGATTATTTGAAGAAGGAGTATACAGGGGATGAAAGAATTCGTGGCATGAAAAGACTTAATCTAATAAGAGAATTTGAACTACAGAGAATGAAGGATTCTCAAACCATCAAAGAGTATTCAGACAAATTACTTGGAATTGTCAACAAGGTAAGGTTACTTGGCACAATCTTCTCTGATTGCAGAATTGTAAAGAAAATACTTGTAATTGTGCCTGAACATTATAAAGCATCTATAACCACCTTGGAGAATACAAAAGATCTATCCAAGATTACCTTGGTAGAATTGATAAATGCCTTGCAGGCTCAAGAGCAACGGAGACTTAAGAGGCAAGATCATGTTACTAAAGGAGCTTTACAAGTAAAGTATCCCAATTATGATAAGAAGAAATTCTTCAAGAAGAATCAAATTTCAAGCAGTAGTAAGACTACTGTCAATCAATTCCAGAACAAAGGAAAATTTCTTAAGAGAAACTCTCCACTATGTCAACACTGCAACAAGTTAGGTTATCCACTATTCAAGTGCTGGAAAAGACCTGTTGCAAAGTGCAGTAAATGTAATCAAATGGGACATGAAGCAATCATCTGCAGAATAAAATTTCAGAAACAGGATGAAGATGCTCAAGTTGCCAGTCAAGATGATGAAGATCAAATGTTTGGAACTACATGTTTTTCAATCCAGACTTCCTCAGATCACTGGCTAATTGATAGTGGATGCACAAATCACATGACCTCTGATAAGAATCTCTTCAAAACTTTGCAAACTACTAAAGTTGCAAAGGTTAGAATTGGAAATGGTGATTGTATAGCAGTAAAGGGAAAAGGAACGATTGCCATCACTACCAACTCAGGTACAAAAACTATTTCTGATGTTCTTTATATACTTGATATAGATCAGAATTTGTTAAGTGCTGGACAATTAATAGAGAAAGGCATGAAAGTGGTATTCGAAAATCAATCTTGCTATATTTTTTATGTTGCCAGACAAAAAATATTGCAAGCCAAAATGAAAGGAAAAAGCTTTTCATTTTTACCATTTAAGGAGGAGCACACAACCTTTCCAACAAAACTAAGTTACATGGAAGTATGGCATAAGAGGTTGGGTCACTATCATCAACAACGAATAATCAACATGAGGAAGCATGAAGCTGTAAGAGGAGTGCCTTCATTTACTGATTTGTTGCCAAATTGTAATGCTTGTCAATTTGGTAAGCAAAATAGGAAACCGTTTCCAAAGTCAACATGGAGGTCTACACAAAAACTTTTGTTGATTCATACAGATGTTGTTGGTCCACTTAGCACACCTTCAATAAAAGGTAGTAGATATTACATATTGTTTATTGATGACTTTACTAGAATGTGCTGGATTTTCTTCATGAAATACAAGTCAGAAGTAGCTGAGATTTTTTGGCGATTCAAGAAGAATGTGGAGAATAAAAGCAGATGTAGAATTCAATCCATTCAGTTAGACAATGGTACAGAATACACCTCATCATAATTCAATCTCTACTATGAAGAAGCTGGCATTGGACATCAATTCACTGCCCCTTACACTTCTGAACAGAATGGAGTTAGTGAAAGGAGAAATTGATACATTATGGAGATGGTGAGATGCATGCTACATGAAAAGATTTTGCCAAAGATGTTTTGGGCAGAAGCAGCTAACACAGCTGTCTTCCTTTAAAACCGACTTCCAACAAAATTACTGGAAGAAAAGACTCCTTTTGAAGTTTGGTATGACAACAAACCTTCACTAAGTTTTTTTTAAGATCTTTGGCAGCATTTTTTTTGTTCATGTTCCACATATCAAAAGGGACAAGCTTGATAAGAATGCAATGCCAGGAATCTTTGTTGGCTACAATGATGTTTCTAAAGCCTACAAAGTTTATCATCCTCAAACTCAGAAGATGGTTATTACAAGGGATGTCCATTTTCATGAAGAAAAACAATGGGATTGGTGAGACTCACAAAGAAATGTGCAACTGTCAGATTTATTGCAGGATGAATCAATTGATGATTCATAAATTAGAGGCACTGTAGATTTATTGTTGGATGAATCATTTGATGATTCACCAATTAGAGGCACTCGATCCCTTGATTATATTTATCAAAGGAGCAATGTAGTTGTTTATGAACCAGAAGGCTATGAAAAAGCCATACACAACCCATAATGGCATAAATTAATGTAGGAGGAGATATGCATGATTGAGAACAATTGCACATGGGAACTAGTTGACAGACCACTAAGCAAAAATGTTATTGGCGTGAAGTGGATATTCAAAACTAAATTGAATGCAGACAACACCATCAACAAGTATAAAGCTAGGCTGGTTGTTAAGGGGTATGCTCAGATTTATGGTGTTGGTTATTCAGACACATTTGCACATGTAGCAAGGACTTGTTTGTTGTTGCTGCACACAGGAACCGGAAAACTTTCCAGTTAAATGTTAAATCAGCTTTCCTAAATGGCATTCTACAAGAAGAAATTTATGTTGAGCAACCAGCTGGTTTTGTGACTCAAGGAAAAGAAGACCAAGTTTATTTACTAAAGAAGGCTCTATATGGATTGAAACAAGCACCTAGAGCTTGGTATAACAGAATTGATCACTATTTGACAGGTTTTGGATTTCAGAAAAGTTTATCTGAAACAACATTTTATGTGAAGAGAATCAATGATGATGTGCTTATAATATCACTCTATGTTGATGATCTCTTAGTGACAGGAAGCAATACAGTGTAGGTTGCAGAATTCAAGCAGAATATGATGTAAGTTTTTGAAATGACCGACCTTGGTCTCATGAGTTTCTTTTTGGGAATGGAAATTATACAAAACAGAGAAGAAATATTCAAGGGAAATCCTGAAGAAATTCCATATGGATAATTGCAAGCCTACAACTACTCCTATGAATCAAAAGGACAAATTTAGCAAAGAAGATGGCACTGCCAGAGTAGATGAAGAAAAGTTCAGAAGCTTGATTGGATGTTTGCTGTATTTAACAGCAACTCGACCTGATAAACTTCATGCAACAAGTCTTCTATCTCGGTTTATGCATTGTCCAACTGAAATTCATATGAGAGTAGCCAAAAGAATTCTGAGATACATCAAAGGGACATACAGCTTTGGTGTTAAATTTTTGAAGTGTCAAGATTTAAAACTACATGGTTTTTCTGACAGTGATTGAGGTGGCTCCATTGATGACATGAGAAACACCTCTGGATTCTGTTTTAATCTAGGATCTGCTATATTTTCATGGTCATCTAAGAAGCAAGATATCGTGGACTAATCTACTGCAGAGGCAGAGTTCATTACAACCACAATTGTAGTAAACCAAACATTATGGTTATAAAAGTTGTTATGAGATTTACACATGGAAGAAGAAGAAGCAACTGAAATCTCAGTTGACAACCAAGCAGCTATAACAATATCTCATAATCCAGTGTTTCATGGAAAAACTAAACACTTTAACATCAAGCTTTATTTTTTTGCGGGAGGTGCAGAAAAATGGTGAAGTTAAATTGATTTATTGCAAGTCTGAAAATCAATTGGCTGATAAGTTTACTAAACCACTTCCAATAAATAGGTTTGAGTTTTTAAGACAAATGATTAGAGTTTGTAACTCCTCAAGCAAGGAGGAGTGTTGAAGATTGCTTCATGGAGCTGTCGAAGATGTTTTTTGTTTCTGTTATTTCTGAATTATCATGCAAATAATAAGTTGTTGTCCTAGTCTCTAGGAGTTAGTTATTCTGTTATTATATTAACAGATCATAACATGATTTCATGCTAGAAGTTTGCAATTATGTTTCTTTATTTTTGAATATATATGTGTAACGATTGCAATGAAAGCAAGCAATCAGTTTTATTCATTCAATTGAAATAAATTCAAATTACAATATTTGTTGTCTCTTCTCTTCTTCCTCCTATCTTCATTTCTTCTCGTAAACATTTTTTTTAAACACTTTCAAAGATGCTTTTGAACTTTCAGGAGAGACTTGATTCTCCCCAAATTCATCATGATCATCAGTTTCAATCTCTTGATCATCTTCATCAAGATCATCACGTTGGTTTCTCCTTACATCATCGTTGTCATGATCATCTCTACTTCTTAGAGCCAACAATAGGGAACGCTGCAAAGCTAGATCACGTGGCAGGTGCAACCTATTTCCATTATGATAGGAACACATTTCTTCATAGAGGAGATGATGCTTTGAGCTTAATATCTTCCTAACATCATCTTTATCCTTCTCTATTAAATAATCTATAACATCTAAAAGTGCAAGGTTTTCCACAACCTGATAAGAAGTGCCCCTCCCAAACATATGATTGAGCCTTTTATTAAGGTTATTAAATTTATCCTCACACTGCTGTGAAGAAACATGAAAACCTCTTTCAGCCATGACTTTTGAAACTGATTCTACTTGCCTTTTTTCTGCAAAACTGTGAATTTCCTACACATTCCACCACCACAATCTGAAGTCACATCCTCACCAATATAAGACACAGCAGTTATCAAGAGCCTCACCATCTTATCAGTCCACTTAACACGGTGCCACAGAGTCCCTTTTTTCCTTCTTTTTACATCATTGTGACCATCAGCACCTTCTTCGGTGTAGCTTGGCTCATCCTCATCATTGATTGAAATTTTCCTTCCATCTCCTTTATTGTAATCAGTCATGGACATGTTTTTATCAGAGTTGTGCATGGCCCCCATTATTAAATTTTAATATAATTTTATTATTTTCTGACAAGCGGATTGCATATTTGTAGGAGTTAACCATTTCTTAACTGTTTCTGTTGAGAAACTGTTTCTTTTAGCAACTATAATGCTAACACAACATTCATATGATATTTCTTTTGGTTTCTGCTACTACTATAAGGCTATATATGACCAAGTTCATTCAATAATAAGGTGTGGAAGTATATGCAATTACAGAGCCTTGATTTCATTATGTGACCAAAGGTTTCTCAATAATTGGTATCAAAGCTGCATCTTTGAATTATTCCAAACACGAGTGTGAGAGAGATGTCTAGCGAAGGAAATTTTATGCAGACGTCCATTCCTCGGTTTAATGGTCACTATTGGAGCATGCTTATGGAAAAATTCTTGCATTCAAAAGAATTACGGGGATTGGTAGAGTTTGGCTTTGATGAGCCAGCAAATGGCTTTATGCAAACGGATGCAAAAAGGAAGAAAATGGATGAGTTGAAAATGAAGGATCTCAAAGTGAAGAATTATCTCTTCCAAGCCTTAGACCGCACAGTTCTTGACACGATTCTAAAGAAGGATACTGCCAAAGATATTTGAGATGCCATGAAGAAAAGGTTTGAAGGGAATGCAAGAGTCAAGAAGTCTCATCTTCAAGAACTATGACGAGAATTTGAAACCTTGGATATGAAATTCTCCAAAGGAGTGACATAATACTTTTCTAAAGTCATGATAGTGGCAAACAAGATGAGAGTCTATGGAGAAGAGATAGAGGATGTGAAGATTGTAAAGAAAATTCTTTGTACTTTTACAGAAAAATTTAACTACATTGTCTGTTGTATAGAGGAGTCAAAAGACATTGATAATCTTTCTGTCGATGAACTTCAAAGCTCATTAATTATGAATGAGCAGAAGTTTTGAAAAAATCATGGTGAAGAACAGGTTTTGAAGGTTACACTGGTAGAAGGGAAAGGTAAAGGACAAGGTAAGATTGCTTATAGGGGTAGAGGTAGAGGAAGAGGAAGAGGCAGCAGTAGCAACAGTTTCAATAAGGCTATAATTGAATGCTATCGGTGTCATAGACTAGGCCATTTATAGTATGAGTGCCCTTCTTGGAATAAAAAAGTCAACTATGCCAAGGATATTGATGAGGAAGATGAGATGTTGTTGATGTCCTATGTAGAAGAAAATAGAGCTAAAGGAAGAGATGCATGGTTCCTTAATTCAAGATGCTCAAATCAAATATGTGGAGATAAAACCATGTTCAATAAGATTGATGATAGTTTTTGGCAATTGGTAAGGTTAGGAAACAACACCAGTATGAATGTGATGAGCAAAGAAAGTGTGAAGCTGAATTTGAATGGAATCAATCTTACTGTGACTGAATTATACTATGTCTTAGAACTCAAGAATAATCTTTTGAGCATAGGGTAGTTTCAAGAGAAGGGTTTGACAATTTTGATTCAGGGAGGGGTATGCAATATTTACCACCCTCATAAAGGTTTGATCATTAAGACAAATATGAGTGCCAACAGGATGTTCATTATACTAACTCAATCACAAGTGACATCCCAATAACAACACAATGAGTGTCTCCACACAAGCTCACAAAAACAGTAGAATCTGTCACAACTTTGGCATCACATATATGGATATCTAAGCTATAAAGGTTTAAGGACTCTGTAAAGCAAGAAAATGGTACGTGGTCTTCCTACATTTATTGTCTCAGATGAATTGTGCACAGACTGCATCATTAGGAAGCATCATTGTGATCCTATACCAAGGAAACGTTCTTGGAGAGCAAGTCAAGTATTGGGTCTCATCCATGCAGATATTTGCGGTCCAATTACCTCTATGTCATATGGCAATAAAAAATACACTATGTGTTTTATAGATGACTATAGTAGAAAGTCATTGATATATTTTTTGCTCGAAAAATCGGAAGCACTAAGCCATTTCAAGTGTTTTAAAAAGATGGTGGACAATGAGACAAGCCTACCTATTAAGTGTTTATAAACATATAGAAAAGACAAGTTCACCTCACTTGAATTCAACAAATTTTATAAGCAAAATGGCATTAAGTGTCAATTGACAATGCCTACACTCCTCAACAAAATGGTATAACTAAACGAAAGAATAGAATAGTAATGAACATGGTTCTTGCAATGCTATATAAGAAGAAAGTTCCAAAAACACTTTGGGCAGAGGCAGTAAATTGGAGCAATTATGTGCTGAACAAATGTCCAACCTTGATGGTAAAAAACATCACACTAGCAGAGCTGTGGAGTGGAATTAAGCCTTCTGTTGATCATTTTCGTGTCTTCGGGTGCATAGCACATGTTCATGTGCCAGAGGTACAAAGAACTAAACTTGATAATAAAAGAGTTAAGTGTATATTTTTAGGTGTTAGTGAGGAATCCAAGGGCTATAGGCTATTCAACCCGATTGCAAAAAGAGTAGTAGTAAGTAGAGATGTGATATTTGAAGAGGAGAAACAATAGGATTGGGATAAGAGCTTTCAAGAGCAGATGTTGGTGGATTTAGAATGGGGAGATGGCGATGGAGAAGAAGTAGATGGTATCAATGATAGTAGCATTGAACATAAGAATAATTGTAGCGAGGATAATGAGGGAGATGCATGTGCTGATAATAAAGACAGTGAGGATAATGAGGGAGATGTATGCACTGATAATAGAGACATTGAGGATAATAAAGGAGGTATGAGAATGAGAAAACCTCCAGCATGGATGAAGGATTATGTTACTGGGGAGAGTTTTGGTTCTTTTGAAGATGAAGAATTGGCTCTGATAATGTCAAGTCATCCAATGCATTATAAAGAAGCAGTGAAAGATACAAACTGGAGATTGACTATGGACAATGAAATCAAGTCTATAGAGAAGAACAAGACATGAACATTAGTTACGTTGCCTGTTGAAGTCAAGAAAATTAGGGTGAAATGGATTTACAAAACCAAGTATAATGAGCATGGAGAGTTTGAGAAGCACAAAGCATGTTTGGTGGCTAAAGGGTACACACAAAAACATGGAATAAACTATATAAAAGTATATGCTCTAGTGGCAAGGATTGAAACTGTGAGGATGATAGTGGCTCTAGCAGCTCAAAGAAACTGGAATATTTTCTAGTTGGATGTGAAGTTAGCCTTCTTTCATGGTGAACTTAATGAAGATGTGTATGTTGAACAACCAAAGGGCTATGAGATTAAGGGAAGTGAGGACAAAGTCTACAAGCTACACAAGGCTCTATATGGCTTAAAGCAAGCTCCATGAGCTTGGTTCAATCGCATGGAAAATTACTTTGTCAATGAGGGTTTTGAAAAATGTCCAAATGAGCAGACACTCTTCACCAAACGGAGCAAAGAAGGTAAAATACTTATTATAAGTGTTTATGTTAATGATCTAATATATATTTATGATGATGAAGAGATGATGAGTAGTTTCAAGTGTTCAATGATGCAAGTTTTTTAGATGACTGATTTAGGGAAAATGAAGTTCTTTTTTGGCATTGAAGTATCATAAAAAAGTGATGGTATCTTCATCTGCTAAAAGAAATATGCAATGGAGATTTTGAAGCAATTTGGAATGATAGAAAGTCGTGAAGTCAATAGCCCGATTATTCCAGGTTCCAAGATGGAGTTGTAGTTGATGAATCGTTTTATAATCAGATCGTAGGGAGTCTCATGTATCTCATTTCAACTCGTCCAAACTTAGTTTATAGTGTAAGTTTGATTAGCAGATACATGGCTAAACCTACAGAACTTAAAGGATATATGAGGATACTAAGGATACTTAAAGGGTGCTTTTGATTATAGAATCATGTACAAGAAGAGGAGCTCAAATGACTTAATTGCTTAAACCAACAGTGACTATGCTTGTGACTTAGATGATCGAAAAAGCACTTTCGGTTATGTTTTCCTTTTAAGTTCTGGGGCAACATTTTGGTTATCAAAGAAACAACCAATTATTACATTGTTAACCATAGAGGCAGAGTTTGTGGCAATTGTAGGGTGTGCAGGTCAAGTGGTGTGGATGAGAAGAGTTTTGGATCAGCTGGGACATGTTCAAAAAAAGAGTACCATAGTTATGTGTGACAATAGCTCCACTATTAAATTGTCAAAGAATCCTATCATGCATAGGAGAAGCAAGCATATTGATGTCCGCTTTCATTTCTTGAGAGAATTCGCTAACGATGGAATTATTGAATTGCTGCATTATGGAACAGAAAAACATACTGCAAATATGATGACAAAATCATTGAAGTTGGAATCTTTCCAGAAGTTTAGAAGTCAGATGGGAATGTGTAAAGCTACTAAGCTAAACTAACTATGTATCACGGTTAGTTTAGGGGAAGGATTGATATGTGGATTGCGTATTTGTAGGAGTTAACCGTTTCTGTTAGCAACTGTAATGCTAACACAACATTCACATGATATTTCTTTTGTTTTATGTTACTACTATAAGGCTATATATAGCCAAGTTCATTCAATAAGGTGTGGAAGTATATACAATTATAGAGCCTTGATTTCATTCTGTGACCAAAGGTTTCTCAACATTTTCATATTTTAATTATATATGTGCATAAACATTTAAAATATAAGGATAAATAAAAGTTTTATGAATTCTTTCATTCAAATGAGTTAAAAATAATGTAAGACCATGACCAGGTGTGTATATATATATACATGCATAAAATAAAGATCTAATTTAATAACTAAAAAGAATTAATCTTATTCTACAAATTTGGGTCCGAGGAGAATTGGCCATTTGAAAAGAAAAAAAAATAGTAAAGCTTGTTGGCTTGGATTTGGGATTTATTTATTATCTTTTTTAATTTTTTAATTACTACAGTGGTAAGCCTTATTGGCTTGAATTTGAGGGTTTTTATTATTATCTTTTTTAATTAGTATAGTTGTTAAATTTATTTTATCCAAAATAGCATAACTTAACTTATTTATGAAAATAGTTCAATTTGTTAAGGGGTGTATATCCTACATGCCCGACCAATTAAGATGTAGATCTAACATGCAAGACCAATGAGATGTGCATGACTCCTATGCATGACCAATAGAATTAGATACTGATCATGTTCTAGGTTTGCTTCCTAGATATCGCTGGTTCGAGTCTTACAAATCTCAGGACCACTGGAGGCTTACATGATCGTTAACTTTATAGCTTGTGAGATTAGTCAATGTGCACGTAATGACTAGGGCACTCACATTAATTAAAAAAAATAACTGAAAAATTGCTTTTCATTTTCTTCTTATTTCTGTCTCCTTTCTTGTGCCACCCTCATCCTTCCTCTCTTGATCTCTCTCCCCACCATGACTTCTCTCTCTCTCTCTCTCTCTCTATATATATATATATATATATATATATATGTGTGTGTGTGTGTGTGTGTGTGCGCGCGCGCGCGCCGCGCGCGCGTGTGCGTATAGGTTGTTTATGTGAATTGTGTTGAATATTATTTGTTGAAGTTTTTTTTTTCATAGAGATAGAAAATGCCAGAAAAAACCTTAGCCATTGTAATTTTAAGATCGAGCATCCATAGCCTATGTATCTCAATAAATTGTGTTATTTTTATAAATAACTTTTTAACCATGTTATTTTAAATAAAAATTTTCTGTTGCTAATTTTCTTTTTTTTTAAAAAAACTCTCCTTGGGACCTTGGGTTATTATGGTAGCGTTTTTTTAGAATGTATTTGGTATTGTGATAGTTTTTATAGTTGTGATTTGAAAACATTATTTTATAAAAAGTACTTTTAATTGAGGTTGGATTAAAATATATGTTTAGTTAAAACTATGGTTAAAAGTGAGATTGAACAAAAAGTTGTTTTGATGTGTTTGGTTAAGAATACTTTTGGAAATTGAGGTTATAATAACTAAAAAAAGATATATATTAATATTGATGGTTTTAATTTCAATATTGTGGATTTAACTACTACTATTACATCATGAAATAAACAATAATTTACATAAAATATTTTTTATTATTCTATTAAATTATTTGTAATTCTATTACGAATGAAATCCATCCGATAAGGAATACAATTTTCATAGCTTCTTGAGCGCACAACAACATAAGGTAAAATATCATCGAAACAAAATTGGGATTGCGATCAAATTTTGCAAATGTTACGTCATCATGCGATCTCCTTCTAATGTAATTATGTTGTGCCATTGATTAATGTTAAACACTAGTTTTTTTTAATAATAAAACACAACATTTGAGAATTTTTTTTGGATTTTTATTTTATTTATGGGGTCGGACCAATTCAATGCATTTAGGTTTGGATCAGACTGGTCCAATTATGAATAATGGAGACTGAAGAGTGAATTATAATTCACTCTCCACTGTTCACTTTGCAGAACAGTGGAGAGCAGCCCAAACAAAGGAGAAGGGGGAAGGGGAAGAGCAGCGCAATGGTGATGGACTGATGGATGACGGAAATGCTAGAGGCCGGTCACTCTCCACTGTTCACAAGCAACGTGAATAGTGGAGACCAGAGATATAATTCACTCTCCACTGTTCACTTTGCAGAACAATGGAGAGCAGCCCAAACAAAAAAGAAGGAGAAGGGAAAGGGGAAGAATAGCGTGGCGGTGATGGACTGAGAGACGATGGAAACGCCAGAGACCGATCACTCTCCACTCTTCACATATAACGTGAACAGTGGACAATATATTCAAGGTTCAATTATCTGATAAAAGAATACAAATTGGAGGGAAGCAACATTTTGTTTTGTTTCTTGCTAAAATATCTCTTCTTCTTAGTGAGCAAATGCCTTTTGCAGATAAGGACTTGATAGTGTAAAGCAACCTTGCCTGCCCATTTTTATTTTAGGGGAGGGTTCCCGGTTCACTTTGATTTTAAATATTTAAATGCTGGTGTAGATATACCATTGTATATCTTTTCAACAAAAAAAAAAAAAAAAGCTAAAAATACAAAACACTGAATGAGAAGTATACAAAATTGCTTCATCAAAAATTAAGGTAAAACCTAATTTATTAGTGGGTTCCATGAACCAAACCATAACTTTATTTAATAACCAAATATCATATTATTGAGGTTGAACAAAAACATCGCCACTACCGTCACACTATGTCTTAAGATAAAGACAATGTTTCAGTCTAGATTCAATTGTGAACATCGATCCTATAATTCACAGAAGAATTTCAATGCGGCTCCACTATTAATATTAAAATTTTATTTTTCTCTTGTTTTCCTTTTCTTTTTAAATTTTCTCCCTGGCTCCCATGTATATAATGGAATATCAACAAAAATTAATAAATATTTTACTTTTAATTTTCAAGAATTTTCACACTAAAAAAATTTGATTGTAATAACAAAATTAAATTAACTTGAATGAATGAACAAAATTAAATTAAATTTGAAATAATATTCTCTTTTCGTCTTCAGGTGTAATTAAAGGATTATTTTTTTAAATATCTTTGATTAATGAGAGATCCAGATAATTTCAAAATAATAATAATTCCATTTTAGTTTTGAACTGAAAGGATATAAATTATCACCGTCTCCCTGTTTTATTTATTTGAATAATTTTCTTTAAAAATAAATAAATCTGACCACCTCTATTAATTTTTGAAAACCAGGCTAGCTATCATTACTTTTTTAAACCCGGCCCATTACACTATGCGCTCTCCTAGAAAATGAGCCAACGAGAAGCCCATAAAGCCACTGTAAGGAGGGAAAACCCGAAACAGCATACCCCAGACACGTGCCAGTCACCATCAGACGACAACAGCCACGTGTCAATCTGCCACCACCTTCCATTCCTTTCTTGAATAATAGGTGAAAGAAAAGAATCCCGCTTCAAATCATCAAAGAGCAGAAAACAGAAGAAAATGACAAAGACGTTTCTTCTAAGGGCATAGACACGTTTCGATTCAGTTTCAATGGCAGCGAGAGAAACAGAGACCTTACCTCTGTCTCCGGCTCTTCCTAGAGTATCGTCATCAAGCTCCAGAGCACGAGCCACCGCCTTAGCTCGACCCGGACCGGACCCGTTGTTAGTAATTTGTAGGTGTTTCAGCTTTGTAACTTCACTCACTGCGATTCTTTGTGTTGCCGTCAACGTTCTCTCCGCCGTTAGATCCTTTAAAGACGGTTCTGATGTAAGGCTATATATCTCTAAGTGTATGTATGCATCAGGTGGGTGATTGAATGAGTGTGCGAGTTGTTGATTTCTGATTGGTTGTTGTTTTGTGTAGGTTTTTGATGGAATATTCAGGTGTTATGCGGTGGTGATTGCGTTTATTGTGGTGGTTGCGGAGACGGAGTGGGGATTTGTTATTAAGTTCTGGAAGGTTCATTCTTTTTTCTGATTTCTTGAATTTTTTATTTATTTATTACTTGTTTAATGTGTGAAAATTGGAGTTTGGTCTAATTTATTGAATTGAATTAATTAAATTATTATGCTGGCTGGTGGTGCAAATGTTGAATTCATATGCTGCAGATATTGGAGTATTGGGCAGGGAGGGGCATGCTGCAAATCTTGTAAGTCATTTGTGTTAACGAGGGCTGCAAAATGTGCATTAGGCTCGCTAGCGTGGAGTCATTAATATCTCCTTAGGGTTTTGAAATGATGATTTTTTTTTTTCAGTGTTGCAGTAATGACGAGAGCTTTCCCTGACTATTCATCAAACCAGAAGGAGCTTGTTCTTCTACAAAATATAGCTAGCTATAAATGCTCCTTGGCTTGTGTCTAGTTTATGTTATTTCAGTAAGAAAATAAATGAACTAGGACTTTGGTTTAAGTTGAGCTTGGTTGAGTAGAATAACTAACTTTGAGTTTGGGTTTGCTTTTCCTTTTGGGAATTTCAAGACTAATCCAATGATGTGTTGCTATTGATTGTGATTCCAATTTCCAGGGAATTCTGTGCATTGGCTTTCTCAAACGGTCTCGTCAGAAGAAAGAAACTACGAGGGAGCAGGCTGTCAAGGATCTGGAGGTAAGCTTTATATTACTGTAGCTCCTGAAATGATGATTGGTATTGAGTGTTCATATGAGCTCCCCGTTCTGCATTTTACTCCATGCTATACGTGTATGCTGTTGCTCCAAGTTATGCAATTATGTGTTAGCTGTGCCATCACTTTGTGGAGGTCATGGCATGATATGAAGTTTTAGCAACAAACAGGAACACGAGTTGCAAGTTTTCTATAAGCATCCTTATTATGTACAATGCATGCAAGAAGAGAAATATATTAATAACTCTTAATAATCTGAGAGTGAAATGGATAGCCAATTTGAGGAAATGAATCAAAATTATGTTGTGCTCTCTAAAACTTGAAGTGCTATGAGCTGTGATTGCTCGTTACCATAATGCTGTTGAAAGGGTTCTGATATACCCTAAATCAAATCTATAAGCAAACAGGCTTCTGTAACCAGGTATGCGGTTTATATGAATCCTTTTTTCATTCTTCCGATTTAGGTGACAGTAAGTACTCGGGGATGTAGTTTTCACCTGTGTTTAAAATCAGGCATAAAGATTCTGAACCTGATGTACATGTGCTTGGACAGCAGTTAACATTGTGAGAGTATGCAGTTGGTTTTATTAGACAAATGGTGCTTTCTTGTTAATGATTTATTGATGTTTCTGTCTGTCTTTCTTATAAACTTTGATTGGAACTCAGATTTTCCTCTGTTGATGTTTCTGTCTATCATTTTAACAAATTTTGGTTGGAACTTAGATTTTCCTCTATTAACATACATGGATCAACAATCTCAGGAATTAGAGCGGCGGAGGGAGGAGCTCGAGCAATTGCTAATTGCAGAAAGGATTTGATACAATTTGGGTTAGTGTGTGTTCATATAACCAAAGGGACAAGTTAACCGACCTAGATGAATCCAACACTAGGTGAATCTCATGTTCCTGTGTTATTGTTGTCTCACACTCTGATTCTGTTAGACCTTTTTTTTTATAACTGGACATCCACGTGAGCATATTCGTAAAGTTTGTGTAGCTCAAGTGCAAAGCCATGTGTCTGGTTCCTTTTTGCAGTCTGGCAATAGTGATTGCCACTTTAATTTCTTTGTGTTACTTCAAAGCTTTGTTGTAATGGCGTTTAATGGCACTGATTGCTACTTCACTTGTACGCATGAGATTTTCATTCTTATTCTTTATTTTGTTTTTTGGCAGATGCACTCTTAAATGTTTTCGCCCCAAGCAGAACATACTTTTTTATTTGCTTAAAGGATCATAGAAGGAAATTATGATTAAATCATTGATGCAAGTATCTTTAACTTGTATCCGTAAACTAGAATTGCTAGAGATTTCTTGTAGATTGTAGTTAACGAACTTTATCAAAGGAATTATGTATCTCCTAATTTGTACTTTTCTACAAAATTTACCAGCGTCTACTTGTTTTTGTCGTTTACGAAACTAATCTACTCTTCAGAAGCTGAAAATTGATAATTGATTGCATGTTTCTTGATGATGGAGATCTTTGGATGTTGAGCAGTGACTGCTAGCCATAGACATCAGCAATGCCTTCTCTACATCTCTAGTGACCCTCTGTTCGATCAAAGCTATTGCATATTCCATTAGCTTTGCATCACACGGCAAAGTGAGATGCCCACTGCTAGGCAGGCCAAACTCCTCTTCTGCCAGTTTAAGTAGCCCTTGGACAATTTCATTGTTGAGATAATTTAAAGGAAGCAAAAACCGTTTCTGATCAGCAGAGTACACAACAAAATGGCCCTTCTCAGCTGTTGTTGATGTGCTACAACCGCTTGTGTCTGGTTGTGGCAGTGTGATTTTTTTTCGCCTTATAGCAGCCATCTTCTGCCATTTCCTTGCCAGTTTGATGAGCTTCTTGGCACTGATCATCATCTTGTTTCTGGAAAATATTTCACGAGTGAAGTAGAGGAAGATAATTTTGGGAACTTGAAATACAGAATGCTTGTTTTGTGATGGGTAGAGGACAAAGGAAGGGAGTATCATATATTAACCAAACCACACACGTTCCCTATCAATGGGAAGCAAAACCATGTGATTAGCGGACGTGGGAGGTTGTGTATGAGGTGGGCTTGTTTGCTTGTGTCTAGCAATCAACTCATCAAGGTGGAGCATAGGGATGGTTATTTCTTTGCTCCTCTGCCCGGTAGCTGAACAGCAAAGCATTTCAAAATAACGCTTATATCACAGCAGAAAGTGAACCACAAAAATGAAGATAAATTGGTAAGCAGGCATGAATTTGAACATGGTCGCACTTCCTGCGGCTGCATGTAACGAGTGCTTTATGAATGTTGAAAGCTGGAAGTTTGTGGAAATTATAGTCCAAACATGTAGAAAAACAAAATATCAGACCCATCATGTCGGAGAATTGCCAAACAGAAGCAAGAAAATGATGGCTCAAAAATCATTCTTGTTCCTACCTGGAATGTGATTACCTTAAAGTCTAGAGATGACTGTACAGTGGACTTGAGGACCTATATCTGATCGAAGGCAATTTGTAAGCAGAATCTTGAACGTCATCTCTTCCTGTCCTGGTGGCTTGAATCTTTTTTCACAGCAGCTTCTATGAATTCTATTAGCAGTTTGTAAGTCTGGGAGTGACGGTCTCCAATTGATATATTATCACGCTACAACTCAACTGCTAGATTTTCTTGAACAATAAATTTCATACATGCAACTTCTCTAAAAGGGCATGGTACGTTCTTCAAGGGTTTCTTGAAATATAAAAATTGAGATGTGAACCAATCGATCACTGCTTCAATTGGAGAATCACTAGAGGTTTAGTTGAATTAATAAACATCTTTGATCAGAAGTATTAAGCAATGATGCACTTACTTCTGAAGTTATGTAGTTGATCTGTGTTCTTAGGATTCTGATCCATACAGTTCAAAAGAACTTGTATAAACATCTCAGAAACCTTCAAGGAAATGAATCATAGCATTGTTTTTCCTATAAAACTTCAAATTTTGTACTTTCCATCGAGAAGAGTAATCAGGTGCACTTTTTTTGCTTTGTTTGCAAATTTAATCCTGTTAATCAGATGCTGCACATTGGTAATTGATGATCTGTTAGTTGATGATGGAGATTTGAATATAATGAGCAGGGACTGTTTGTTATGGACATCGATAGTGCCTTCTCTACATCACAAGTGACCTGCTGTTTGATCAAAGCAATTGCATATACCATCAGCTCTGCATCACACGACAAGGTGAGAGGCCCGTTGCTAGAAAGTCCAAACTCTTCTTTCTCTGACAATTTCATTGTTAAGATAATCTAAAGGAAGCGAAAACCATTTCTGATCTGCAGAGTACACAACAAAATGGCCCTTCTCAGCTGTGGATGATGTGCTACAACTGCTCGTGTAGTAAGACTTGAGAAATTTTGGTCAAGAGAAAAAAATCCTCATTTATCTGCTTCATGGATTGATAAAGAGGAAATGTTTACGAGGCCATTGTAATGCAGTAATGTTGAGCTAAAAGAATTGCTGGTGAATTCTCTGAATTTGTATTAATATATACTTGATAATTTAATTTTTTTCTGACTATTCTATAAAATTTATCAATTTATACTTATATCAATTTATACAGTGTCTACAATTCTAATTCCACTCTTCAGAAGCTACAGATTGGTAATTGATGGTCTGTTACTTGATGATGGAGATCAGAAAGCATTGAGCAGCTACTGATGGCTATGGACACCAATAATGCCTTCTCTAAATCTCTGGTGATTCCCTGTTTGATTAAAGCAATCACATATTCTATAAGCTCTGCATCGCAGGGCAATGTGAGAGGCCCATTGGTAGGGAGTCCAAATTCCTCTTCTGCCAGTTTGAGTAACTCTCTGACAATCTTATTGTTAAGATAATTCAGAGGAAGCAAAAAGCGTTTCTGATCTGCTGAGTACACAACAAAATGGCCCTTATCAGCCATTTCTGATGCTCTACAACTGCCTGTCTCCATTTGTGACAAAGCAATTCTTTTACGCCTCAGAGCAGCCAGCTTCTGCCATTTCTTTGCCAGTTTGATGAGCTTCTTTGCACTGATCATTTTGTTGCTTGGAAGTATTCTTTTCTAGTGAAAAATCAAAGGAAGAAATCTTTAGAATTTAGAATGTTGAATGCTGATTCTCTGATGGATAGATGGCAAAGGAAGTGACTATTATATATTAACAAATCCATAAACAGTCCCTTTCCATGGGAAGCAAAACCATGTGATGGGTGGATGTAAGAGGTTGTTTATGAGGTGGGCATGTTTTCTTGTGTCTAGAAATCAAACCAGCTAGGTGGAGCATAGCAGTTGTCAATGATGTATTCTGTCTGTTAGTTTAACAGCAAAATATACTAAAAATATGCTGACTTTATGACTGCAGGTCACAACAGCCTCCACGAACCACAGAAAATGAAGATAAATTAGTAAGCTGACATGAATATGTATCTGCTTTCTATGATTTCATGTAACGAATACTCAAATATTGATGCAAGCTAGAGGAGCCGTGCAAAATTAAATCTGTCGTCTAGAAATTTCATTGAGAGACAGAATATTGGACCCGTCCCCTGTGCAGCTACCGAACAGAAGTAGGTAAAATGATGGCTCACAAGTCCTTCTGTTGGAACTCGATTACCACAGTCTAGCGATGATCATACAGCGGACCCGAGGAGTGAGGACCTATGGCTGAACTGGGCAATCTGTAAGTTAAGGTTTCAGATAAGTGTCTCATCCTGTCCTGTGGTTCGATGCAGCAGGACCTATGAATTTTGTTAACAGGTCATAAATTCCGTTGTCTGATTGAATGATAGCAAGCTGATATGGAACTGTGTACAATTTGACAGTCTTGACGCTAAAAGTAAAATCAACTGAACTTACCCCTTCTCTTTCACATGATGGATTTGTACATGGGGAGAGGAATTCAACAAGTAAACGTAGAGTTCTTACAGCTTACTTATCCATGAAATATTTTTCACAAGTGACCTATTACATAATAATATAAATTATATCTAAGATTTCATTTAATAGCTTAAATTATTAAGTTAAGTTGGTTCTTTGATATAGTATCAAAACTTTCATGATCAAGTTGTCTCAAGTTCGAATCTCACTATCCTTATTTACTTGATAAAAATTAAACACAAGGTAATATAGGTCTGTGCAAGTTTCAAGCCCAAATGACTTTCAGTCGAGAGAGTGTGTTAGAAAATAATATAAATCATATTCTGGAACCTTACCTAGCTTAAACTATTAGATTAAGTTGATTTTTTTGACAAAACCCAACTTCTTTGAAAAGGACATGGTAACTTGTTCGAGAGTTGTGCAGTACACTCAATGTTGAATGTTTTGCCACTCAAGGAGTTTACTAGAATCATAAAACATTATTGATCAGAGTGTTAAGAAAATGGCCCTGTGTGTTCAACAATGATTCACTTGCTACTGTCAGCTCCATCTGGACTAGAAAGAAACAAAAGCTGTATGGTACCTGAAAAGAAAATGGAAACCAGATTCGTTTGCTAGTTAGAAATGCACATGGAAGGAGATAAGTTATTGCTGTGATGAGGCTTGAGTACGCTATTGTCTGTAGCCATTGCCATAGAGTCATTTCCACAAACATAGCATGAAGCATGTGATTGATCAGTGTTGTTAAACACTGAATAGTATTTTCCTGATAATTATTGTGAAATAGAAGATCAACTATCAAATGATTGTAGTTGATTATTTTAGAAAGTGATCATTATGATTTCTCCAATAGCCACAAGACAGTGTTTGTTGCTACCTATGATTCCAGTAGGTTGGTAATCCCATTTCCAGGCCTTATCTAGACCTTCTGGTTCAAACTGGAACTTCTAAGAAGGGGATATTTTAAGATCATATCTGGAGAGGTCAATGTGATGATGTTTTATGATTTTTAGTGTTATATTCATGAATATCATACACGCAGTAAAAAAAAAATAAAACAAAATTATTCGGGATTTTTTAGGATCCCGTTAGACATATCTAAAATTAATTAGAAATTTATTACTTTAAGATATGATTCTTTTCGGTTTTGAACAATTCTTTAAGGGTCAGGTTGTTGTAATCCACAAACCGTTCAATTGTTCGGTCTTCAACAATAATTCACACGAACCATCAGTGAGAAATCTTCTAAACCCCTATTTAGAAGAGATGAATTGCTATGTCTAGAATGTTAGCTCTCTATTCTATGATTTGCATAATTTTTCGGTTCAATAGACAATCATTAAGAAATAAGAGGCATAAGCTATCATTTATAGAAAAAATCTAAAAAACCCTATAAATTGGTAAAATATTAATTTTTTTCCTTATATAATATCTATATATTAATTCAGGAAAATTTTAGAAATTAACTCAATCAAGTCCTTAATTGATTATTCTAGGTCTAGAAATATAATTCCTGTATTAATTATATTCTAGTACTTAATTTCTAAAATATATTTTAATCAAGTCATACTTAATTAAATCATCCTAGTTTAATTTTATGACTAATAATTTTTAATGTGTGTGACCTATTAAGTTCATAATATGTTGACCTAGATATAAATTATAATTCTAATTACATAGAATTAAACAATTTAATTTATTATCAATTCAACAATTGATTAATTTATATCTGAAGATCAGGTATATTATCTAGCAACGTGTCATGGTCCTCAATTAAAAAAGTCATGAGTGGTTTGACCTTTCAGTGATTGGTTTCTTAGTGTAATTAATATCTTTTTATCAATAATGTTCCGATTTAACATTAAAATATGGAGTATGTCTGCCATGTTAAATTATGTTTGTTTTTTACGTAATAGTCATTGATTGTTTGAATTATATTTGAAATTCTTTTCAAATCTCATTCCACCTTGGCCAAAGATTTCTCAGTCAATATTATTTGAGAACATATGAGATATTTTCTCTAATTCTTCTAGGGTGATGGATCTTTGATCACTCAAGTACCTTCATATAGTTCAATGTAGTTTTTGTAGTATGTAAAGAATGATATGGAAAAATATGTTCATGAAATGTTACATGCCTAGACACAATAATTTTGGAGGAGGTGGGTTCATAACACAAATAAACACTTTGCGACAAAGAATAACCGAGGAAAATGCATAGTTTGGACCGGGGTTCTAACTTATGTGCATTGTAAGGACGAAGCCAATGATAACATAAGCAACCAAAAACTCTTAAGTTTTTCATAATGTGGTGAGCGTTGAAAAAATAACATCATAAGGGAATGAGTATTAAATGTTTGGAGTGGACATGCGATTAATTAGATAAACTACGGTGGAAAAGGCATATGACCAAAAAGAAAGTGGCAATGATGCATGAGTTAAAAGCGTGAGACCGGTTTCTACAATATATCTATGACGACGCTCAGCAAAACCATTATGTTCAGGAGTGTGTGGGGGTATTGTTAAATGAGAGATGCCATATGTAGCAAAGAATTTTTTCAACACAATGTTCACCCCTATTGTCATAATATATAGTCATAATTTTTTTTCTTGAAATAATTTTCCACAAGAGCTTTGAAACGGATGAATGTTGGTTTGACCTCATATTTTTTTCTTAGTGGATAAAATCATATGTATTTAGTGAAGTGATCCACAAAAATAACATAATATTTAAATGCATCGAGAGAATAGAGAGGAGAGGTCCATACATCAGATAATATTAATTCAAGAGGATTATGAGACACTAAGCTGGAGATAGAAAACGGTAATTTATGACTTTTATTACATTGACATGCATTGCAAACAAAATCTTTAGAAATTGAATGTAAATTTAAATGATGCTTTGACAAAATGGTATTTAAAACAGAAAATTCAGGATGGCCTAATCGAAAATACCAATTTATTAGAGCGAGTTTGACACTTGGAAAAGCATTAGGAGTGACAACACACGGCCATTCGTACATACCTTCATTGGTTTTGCTCTTTACGCGAATTTCCCTCGTTAATAGATCCTTCACAAGAAAACACCATGGTAAGAACTCAATTAAGACATTATTATCAACACAGAATTGATATATTGAAATTAAATTGCGTTTAATGTCAAGAACACAAAGGATATTATTTAAATGAAATGAGTGAGTGGAGGAGGAAAGTTGATTGGACCCCAGGTGCATAATTTTTAAACCTTTACCATCCCCTATCAAAATATCATCAGTGCCTATGCATGGTAGATGGTGAGTGAGGTTTTGAAGATCAGATATAATGTGGTGGGATGCCCCATTGTCCAGCATCCATGGAGAAGAAACTGGGGGGTGCAGGCTGCCATGTTGGCTTGTGGTGGCCACGAAGTGGTGTTTGGATTTGGATTGTTGAGAGGAACAAGTCAGAAGGAAGGGAATTTTTTTGTTGTATGACCCTGAATGCCACAGATTTGGCACTAACCAAGGTATGGCTTTGGTGGCAATCGGCTACTGTTGTGTGTGGGTGGAGCAAAAAGAAACTGATTTGGACTTGTGTAGCCTGAGTGCTTGTTGCCATGTGAATGCTAGTTTCCACCATAACTTGAGTGATTAGGCAGACTATGATTGACTCTGAGAAAGGGAGAGCGCTGGGTGCGACTGGCATGTAAAGCAGTTGGTGGGAAAAAATTAACAGCTTTGGGAGTTGCATACAGAGAGGCTTCAAACATCAAGAGCTTTTTATGAAGCTCATCAAAGCTTATGGCATTCTCCCTGGCTTGCACAACCCTTACCAGTTCTCGGTATTCATCACCAAGTTCATCAAGAATTTTATCTGTCAGGTATTCATTGTCAATTGGCACACCTAGTACTGCAAGTTCATTAGCTTTGGCTTTGATAGATTGTAGAAAATCTGTTATACTGAGGGTGCCTTTGGTTAGCAATCTGAGTTGCGATTTCATTTGTTTGATTCGTCCTCTGGATGGAGCAGCATATGTGGCAACAAGAATTCTCTATGCTTCGCGAGAAGTTTTTGCTCTAGCAATAAATGGGATAATTGTAGGTGTAATGGATCCAATGATAGCATTGAGGATAAGCTGATCTTGACGTATCCAGGTGATATATTCTGGATTCAAGTGTTCAGTTGTGATGTTACTATTGGTAGTGGTAAGTTGTTCTAATGGACATGGCTTGGTACCATCTATGTACCCGTGTAAATCATAGCCAACAAAAAGTGTTTGAAACTATAATTTCCATGACAGGTAATTGGTACTGTTTAGTTTTAAAGGAGCTTGTGTTGTGACATTGATAGTCACAAGATTTGTGGTTAAGGAATCACTCATTGTGATTTAAAGCAATGACAAAAGAAGAAGAAAATATTAATAAGATTGCTCTGATACCATGTAAGGTATTGTAGGATTTGTGTGAAGCTCTGCATAGTCTTAAACTACAAGCAGTGTGTGTGTGACACACACACACACACGCACACACACACATGTTTCAGAGAATCTGCAATCAGTTACAGCAAGTAGAGTTTAACTCTACTATAATCTTATCAACCTCAACCTTATCATAATCCTTATCTCTTAGGAATTCAAATTCAAATAGTATATACATGGATACTTGCTTACAAAAGACTCATATGACGGTTGTTTAAGTGATTCTTAGACTTGACATTATTAAGTTATCTTATATAGAAAATGTTATGATTTTATCTTGTTACATGTTATCTTAATTGAAATCCACTACCACAGACATATGGATTCCACCAATAATCTCAGTTCCAACGACACCTCCTGCGCCTTCTACACACTCTTCATCGGTTGCGCCTGATATTTGCACTATCAATGCCATATTTCCTCTGCCAATTATCATTCTACCAACACCAATGCCTGCAACCCAATCAACCACATCTTCCCTGCCTACCGTGTCCACTGCCATACCTCAACCCCAAACTTCCACCCAAACACTGCCTATCACCTCACAAACTAATACTCTATCCAGTCATTTTATGACTACTCGATCTAAAAACAACATTTGTAAACCAATAAAAAAACTCACATTCACCACCCAACTCACCCATGGCATCACAGAACCAACCACCCTTGCCCAAGCCATTCGTGACCCCAGTTGGTGCTCTGCCATGGTTGAGGAATATAGTGCTTTGATCAGTAATGGAACTTGGACTTTAGTCCCTCCTACTTGTGCTTCTAATGTGGTTGGCTATAAATGGATTTTCAGGCTCAAAAGACACTCTGATGGAACCGTGGCTCACTACAAAGCTAGACTCGTGGCGAAAGGATTTAATCAACGCCCAGGCCTTGACTACCACGAGACTTTTAGCCCTGTGGTAAAACCAACAACAATTTGCCTTGTTCTGAGCATTACTGTCAGCAATGGTTGGCAGCTTTGCTAACTAGACATCAACAACGCCTTCCTTCAAGGCACCCTTACTGAAGATGTTTACATGGCCTAACCTCTAGGATTTTCTGATTTGGACAAAGCTGACTTTGTCTGCAAGCTTTGAAAGGCTATCTATGGGCTAAAGTAGGCGCCTCGTGCATGGTATGAAGAGTTAAAGAGGTTTCTGATTGCATCTGGTTTTTCTAACTCCCTCGTAGATACTTCACTCTTCATCTGCAAGCACAACTCATATCTTATCTATATGTTGGTGTATGTTGATGACATCATAGTTACAGGAAATCATGCTTACGTTGTTAACGAGTTCATCAAGAGTCTAGCAGCTCATTTCTCGTTAAAAAGACTTGGGTTTCCCTTACTCAATTTCTTAGGCATTGAGGTTCAGGCTCATTCTATAGGTGGTTTGCTCCTTTCTAAAAAAAGATATATTATAGACCTCCTACAACGCAACAATATGGATCTTGCAAAACCTATTACTACACCTCTGCCTCTTGGCTGCACCTTGACATTGAACATGGGTGTTCCAATGGATGATCCAACCACTTATCGTGCCACACTTGGAAGTCTTTAGTACCTATCTCTCACTCAGCCAGACATCTATTTCATTGTCAATAAACTTTCACAATTCATACATAAGCCAACAGACATTCATTGGCAAATGGTGAAACGTGTCTTACACTATCTGCAGGGCATTGTACAAAACTGTCTGCTTCTACATCGTCATTCACCTCCTTCAGTCCATGCCTTCTCTGATGCAGACTGGGGGGGGACAAGGAAGACTTATCTTCCACCAGTGCCTACATAATCTATCTTGGTCGGAATCCCATCTCCTAGTCATCCAAAAAGCAACACATCACCGCCCGTTCTTCCACTGAAGCATAATACCAAGCAATAGCTAACATAGTAGCAGAAATAAGCTGGATTTGCTCTCTCCTGACAGAGCTACATTTTCCAGTAAATAATGCTCTAGTAATCTACTGTGATAACATTGGTGCCACCCAGCTGAGCTCAAATCTTGTGTTCCACTCAAGGATGAAACACGTTGCTATTGATTTTCACTTCATTCGTTAGAAAGTACAATCGGGTACCCTAAGAATGTCTCATGTGTCTTCACAAGATCAATTAGCTGATGCGCTGACAAAATCCTTACCTCACTCACTGTTCTGGCTACTCAAAGATAATATTGGACTCATCAATCCCCGTCCATCTTGAAGGGGCATGTAAGCAAGTATCCATGTATATACTATTTGAATTTGAATTCCTAAGAGATAAGGATTAGGATAAGGTTGAGGTTGATAAGATTGTAGTAGAGTTAAACTCCACTTGCTGTAACTGATTGTAGATTCTCTGCAACACACACACACACACACTGCTTGTAGTTTAAGACTACGCAGAGCTTCACAAAAATCCTATAATACCTTACATCTTTTCATAGATATAAGTTATTTCTCCATGTGAAATTCTCATGCGGGTCAATTCAGTGTACATGTCTTATGCAAACACCTACATATTAGTTCTAATTATCTCTTATACCTCAAATTATGAGAATAACTGTTTTCTTTTATAAAAGACATAACATAATATATATTAGTTTCTATGGCTCTAATAAATATACAGTATTTAAAAGAGTATTGATCATGACTATTTAGTAATAATGTTTTTGATGCAACATAAATCTTATAATTATAATAACTTTATAATTTTTTTACAAAACATTTTTGTTTCAAGAATTTTATTTTTACTTGAGATTCATAAATTATGAGATTCATAAAATTATATGTTATATTTATTAATCTAATATTATATAAATATTAAAGATAAATTAAGTTTTTATTAATAATAGATATATATTTATATGAATATAATAATATAATCGAAGCATATTAAACTTACATTTAGTTGATTCCCTGAGTGAATCTTTGAAGGAGTCTGATTCACAAGGCTTAAACCTTGAAAGGCTGATTAGACTTTAGGCAAATAAATAAAAGCTATGTTTTTCCTTTAAGACTTGGAAGTTCTCTAAGAAGTGATTGCTCATACAACTCGAGACTTCTTGTTCAAGAAGAGAAAAAAAAATCTTATCTTCGCTTTTCAGGACAGTTGAGGAGAAAATATGATGAGACGTTTATATGCAAAATTACAATACTATTTATATCATTAAACCAGAATTTCTGGTGAATTCACTAAATTTGTATCATTGATAATGAAAATATTCTACAAAATCTATCTAGTTGTTTGCATTCTTTACAAATCTAATTCTGCTCGTCAGAAGCTGCAGATTGGTAATTGATGGTCTGTTACTTGATGATGGACATCAGAAGACAACGAGCAGCGACTGCTGGCTATGGACACCAACAATGCCTTCTCTACATCTCTTGTGACTCTCTGTTTGATTAAAGCAACTGCATATTCTATGAGCTCTGCATCGCAGGGCAACGTGAGAGGCCCATTGGTAGGTAGTCCAAATTCCTCTTCTGCCAGTTTGAGTAGCTCTCTGACAATCTTATTGTTAAGATAATTCAGAGGAAGCAAAAAGCGTTTCTGATCTGCTGAGTACACAACAAAATGGCCCTTATCAGCCATTTCTGATGCTCTACAACTGCTTGTCTCCATTTGTGACAAAGCAATTCTTTTACGCCTCAGAGCAGCCAGCTTCTGCCATTTCTTTGCCAGTTTGATGAGCTTCTTTGCACTGATCATTTTGTTGCTTGGAAGTATTCTTTTCTAGTGAAAAATCAAAGGAAGAAATCTTTAGAATTTAGAATGTTGAATGCTGATTCTCTGATGGATAGATGGCAAAGGAAGTGACTATTATATATTAACAAATCCATAAACAGTCCCTTTCCATGGGAAGCAAAACCATGTGATGGGTGGATGTAAGAGGTTGTTTATGAGGTGGGCATGTTTTCTTGTGTCTAGAAATCAAACCAGCTAGGTGGAGCATAACAGTTGTCAAGACAGTGTTTGTTGCTACCTATGATTCCAGTAGGTTGGTAATCCCGCATTTCCAGGCCTAATCTAGACCTTTTGGTTCAAACTGGAACTTCTAAGAAGGGGATATTTTAAGATCATATATGGAGAAGTCAATGTGATGATGTCTTATGATTTTAGTATTGCGTTCCTGAATATCATACATGCAGTAAAAACAATATATTTTGATGCAACATGAATCTTATAATTATAATAATTTTATAATTTTCTTTGTAAAATATTTTTATTTCATGAACTTTATCTTTATTTTAGATTTATAAATTATAAATTATATTTATTAATCTAATATTATATAAATATTAAAGATAAATTAAGTTATTATTAAAATAATAGATATATTTTGTAACTTATAACCCATTGAAGCATATTAAACTTACATTTAGTTGATTCCTTGAGTAAATGTTTTGAGACTTGGAAGTTCTCTAAGAAGTGATTGCTCATACAACTCGAGACTTCTTGTTCAAGGAGAGAAAAAAAAATCTTATCTTCGCTTTTCAGGAAAGTTGAGGAGAAAATATGATGAGACGTTTATAATGCAAAATCGCAAAACTATTTATATCATTAAACCAGAATTTCTGGTGAATTCACTAAATTTGTACCCCTGATAATGAAAATATTCTACAAAATCTATCTAGTTGTTTGCATTCTTTACAAATCTAATTCTGCTCGTCAGAAGCTGCAGATTGGTAATTGATGGTCTGTTACTTGATGATGGACATCAGAAGACAATGAGCAGCGACTTGTGGCTATGGACACCAACAATGCCTTCTCTACATCTCTCGTGACTCTCTGTTTGATTAAAGCAACTGCATATTCTATGAGCTCTGCATCGCAGGGCAACGTGAGAGGCCCATCGCCAGGCAGTCCAAACTCTTCTTCTGCCAGTTTGAGCAGCTCTCTGACAATCTCATTGTTAAGATAACTCAGAGGAAGCAAAAAGCGTTTATGATCAGCCGAGTACACAACAAAATGTCCCTTATCAGCCATTTCTGATGCGCTACAACTGCTTGTCTCCATTTGTGGCAATGTGATTCTCTTACGCCTCAGAGCAGCCAGCTTCTGCCATTTCTTTGCCAGTTTAACGAGCTTCTTTGCACTGATCATCTTGATTGTTAACCACAAAAACTTAAGAGGAGTCAAGTAGGGGAAGCAAGCTGAATGCTGAATGCTTGTTTTGTGATGGATAGAAGGCAAAGGAAGCGGCTATTATATGTTAACAAATCCGTGAACAGTCGCATTCCAAGGGAAGCAAAGCCATGTGATGGGTGGATGTAAGAGGATGTTTATGAGGTGGGCATGTTTTTTCAAGAAATTAAAACCATCGAGGTGTAGCATAGCGGTGGTTAAGCATGTACCTTCTGTCTAGTTGTTGAACAGCAAACTGTGACCAATCAAAGCTGATTCATGGTTGAGACTGCGACAGACACTGATCCACAACAAATGAAGTAGATCAGTAAGCAGGCATGAGTTAGAATCTGGGTCCGATGGCTGAATGTATTGAGTAGTCAGTGAATGGTGAAAGCATAATGGACCCTTTTGTCTGAGAACTGCCAGGCAGAAGTAGGAGAAGATGGCTCATACGCCCTCCCGAATTAGATGGTTGTACAGTGATCATGAGGACCAATGTCTGGAGCTAGTTCCACAGTGACATAGTTCATATACACAGTCTCTCCTTTTCAATTCAAGGCCAATATACTTGATGTTTTCATAACAAAATAATCGTACTTAACAAGAAACAGCAATCGATTAATGTAAGTGAAACATTTGAACTCAATGGTTTTTATTATTATTATTATTTAGTTAGTTTAAGTGTTACTAATATAATTAATTTAAGTTACCACATGACTCATCTTTATCATTAAGGATGCTTAAATGTTTTAGTGTGAATTAGTGTTTATTTTTAAATCCTATCCTATGTTTATGAGTTGATTGTCATCAATAAAATTGTGTTATGAAAAAATTAAGGTTCAAGATAATAGAATTATGATAATGGATTAATTTTGTGATGGTTACACTTGTAGATTACTTGGTATCACTTAGTTATGGGGAAATTTTGCTGATTATATATATATATATATATATATATATATATATATATATAATCCTCAAAATTTCAAATACTAACCATGTTTATAAGTACAAATGATGGAAAAGTATGGTTGTTATATAAAAAGACTAACACTACCCTGTTAGCATTGATATTCTGACGGACGTATTGTAGGATCATAATCAAACAAAACAAAATTATTTGTTAAAATACAATCAATCAAATGAGATTCTTTTAATTCAGGTATACATAATATCTCATATCAAAAAATCAGTTTTTACTAAGTGATCATGTGTTATCATAAACAATATATATATATATATATATATATATATATATATATATATATTACCAAAAAGCATGATCTAATTCATATTAATAATTCAAATATCTATACTATTCATATTTCATATGGATTATTATTCACTCACTTGACTCAAAAATAGAAGGAATACAAAAGCAGATATCGAAGGAATCATATTGACACTCAGTAGGTGGAATATCAAAAGTATTTGATATATATATAATACATACTTAAAATAACTCGAAATAGGTAACATAAGAGATTACAACTCTAAAATTGGAGATCAAAATATAATTATAAAACCAAAATAGATCCATTTGATCATTCCTAAACATATTTCAAACTGATAGAACCTAAAAGAGTTGATCAATTCCAATTGCTTGGTCAACCGGTCGATCGAAATTCACCACCTAGTCAATTGAATCCATAAAGCTAAACCATCAACTAGTTAATCATGATTTTAAAGTTCCGATTCATTAGTCTCCCTAGAATTGCAGAGCCTCTAAATTTCAACTTATACATCAAAAACCTATAACAATTAATTCACAACATCTTAACTAATCCATCATCTAAACTTTAAAACACAAACTTTGAATCCCTAAATCTTAACAAATTCAAAATCATAATTAATAACAACAATTATTGTAATATTTTGAAATGAAAAGAAGAAATTGATTGGAGATGACAACAATGCCCTTGGAGAATTAGATTTGAGGTATAAATGGTTGGAGGACATTTTAGTAATGGAACAAAGAATTGGTAAATATAAATAAATAAAAAAAGAAAAAGAAAAAAAGAAGACTTGAAGAGCAAAAACCAAAAGTGAGAAAGAAGAAGAAGGGGAAGGGGAAGGGGAAGGGAAGAGAATTTGAGAAAATAAGTTTATAAGGTAAGATTTATGCTTTGTTATGTATAATTGTTGGTATTAATTAAGATTTCAAATATGTTAAGATTTAGGGTTTTGAAGTTTATGTTTTGGGTTAGATTGATGAATTGATTGAAATGTTATGGATTAATTCTTATGAGTAATGGTTTAATTGGTTGGTTTTTAGATGATTTTGTTAGGAATAATAATTTTGAGATTAATTGGTTTAATTGATATATTGGGTGTAAGAAATTGTGGAAAAACCCTTGCTAGAAATACTGGACAAAAGTGTCTTGATGTTGAGGATGATAAAATTTCACTTTGGTCCCTCCTTTGTGAAAATTATTTTTCAGTCCCAAACTTTGGGAAAATTGCAAATTGGTCCTTGGAGCAAAATTCAAGATTCTGGATAGAATTGAGGATGCATTATGAGTAAAATCTTAGTATAGTTATGGATTTATGAAATTTTTTGTTTGGTCCTTCAAATTTAGCAAAATTACAATTTGACCCTTAAAATATGAGAAAAATCCAGATTAGTCCCCAACTGTAATTTTAGTTTTTTGGATGGATTTTGAAGAATAATGGAGGTTTTTTTGGGTGAACTATTATCATGTTTTATGATTTGATTTGTTTTGAATTAGAATTTTAGAAAGCCGTTTGATTTTTGGGTTTTTGAAAAAAAGATAAGTTTAGTTCCTAAACATACAGGATTATAAGTTAGATTAAGTTAGGTGTATTAAACTGACTTTATGTTCCTTTCGAGTTTTTTTTAAGTATATCTTTTTTCGTTATTCAGCTATTTTGATATTTTATTATTGGATATCAATAGGATTTCCTTCGGTACTTGCTTCTGTGTTTGTTTTGATTTTAAGCTAGGTGATTGGATAATATCTCATATGCATGAGAAAATAGTATAAAATATTTAAATTTTTAGTATGAAATGGATCATGCTTCTTGATAATATATATAATTATCATCCTTTGTTATGATAAAATATGATCATTTGTTGAATCTGAATTCTAGATGTAAGATATGTGTACGTTTGATTTAATAGCTTCTCATTTGATTAATGTCACGAGTTAAGCCTTTAAATATGATTCTATTTGTTTGATTATGATATGACCAATTGGTATGCCAGTCAAAATACCCATTCTAAAATAGAAATGTTAGTGTTTGTGCACATCATATTTGATCCCTAGTTGGTCGGGGACGTCACCAACCTATGTAGACTAATCCTGCTCTTTTGGTTGTAATTAATACTTTTTCATTATGGCTAGTCAGTGCCCCATAAATTACTGAAATTGTATTAAGACAATCAACTTATATTATGAAATTAATTATGGCATCAGAAGCAGTGTAGAACTCTAGTTTGTTTAAATGGTAAAAGTTTGTATGTTTGTCTAGATTCGCATAGGTAAGAAAACCTGGAGATGGACTTTGTCTATGTGTCAGTCATAAATCTGGAGATCAGGTCGTGATAATTATACAATTATACATATTAAATTATAAATCTTACCTTAAAAACCTATTTTTTCTAACTCACTTCTCCTTCTTTTATCTTTCCCTCTCTTCTCTTCTTCTTCTTCTTTCTCTCTTTGAGTTTCTCTCTTTTAATTTTTTTATCTTTTCTTCTTCTTCTTCTTCTGTTTCTCTTTTTCTATTTATATTTATTAATTTTTATTCAATTACCAAAGTGTCCCTCACTCATTCATACCCAATGCTTGCTCCTTCAAGGGCATTGTTTTCCTTTCCTATAAATTTTTCCTTTTCTTCTAAAATATCACACATCTTGTTAATGTTGTACAAATTAGGGGAAAAATCTTAGAGAAAAGAATAGATTTAGATTACTAAGTGCTGAGTTTGGGACAGCAGAAGGCAAAGCAGGTGAGTTGAGTATATATACACAAAATCAGTGGAGAGTCTCCTCCCAAGGGAGGGAAGCAAAACCACGTGATGGGAGGATACCAGAGGCAATTTGGGAGGCCGGCATGTTTTCTTATGCCCGGCAAATGACAATCAAGCCATCAGGGTGTAAGATGAAACAATCTGAATTGATTACCGAGCGACCGACCCATGAAACTCCATGTGATTATGTCTTCAAGGGCTAATTTTTCATTTTTGTGGTTCTCCCTGTCTGTCGCTATCTACAGTAATGAGTCGGCATTCTTCTGAAGAATTTTGCTGTCCGGCAACATGGCAGAGAGATAATAAATGTGACACCCTCTGCTCCACCTTAATGGTTCTGCTATCAAACATAAGAAAACATGCCCTCCTCATAAATAAAACCTATCACATGGTTTTGTTTCCATGGAAAGGGATCGAGTCTGGCATCGTGAGCGTATATAAGCAAGTCTCCTGCTTTGCCTCTACCATCACAAGATCATCGTTCAGTATTCTAAAGCCTGGAGCTCACCTCTAGTTCTTGCTTAAGATCTTACCTTCAGATTAGAGTGAAACAAGACAAGATGGTTAGTGCCAAGAAGCTCATCAAATTGGCAAGGAAGTGGCAGAAGCTGGCTGCTATCAGGAGAAAAAGGATCACACTGCCGCAACCCATTGAGAGAACTGATACAAGCAGTTGCAGCACGTCGTCAACAACTCAGAAAGGCCACTTTGTAGTTTACTCCACCGATCAGAAGCGGTTTTCGCTTCCTTTAGAATATCTTCACAATAATATTGTGAGAGAGCTACTCGAAATTGCAGAAGAAGAACTTGGATCACCTAGCGATGGGCCTCTAACATTTCCATGTGATTCAGATCTTATGAAATATGTAGTTTCTTTGATAGAAAACCATATTTCTGCAGATTTAGAGAAAGCACTGTTGATGTCCATAGCCAGGAGTCACTGCTCATTGTCTTTGGATCCCCATCATGAAGTTCCAAGTCACCAAATACCAATTTGCAGCTTCTGAACAATAGAATCAGAGTTGTAAAGTTACTCCAAAGTTCAACATTAATGTAGCTTTAGTTCAGTTTCTGAAATGAACTTGCCAGCGATGGCCTTGTCATACTTTCCCTTTAACCATTGTTTACGCACATCTGATGAATGACATTAGCAGGTAATCACAGTGTCTCCTGTGAAGCAGATGAACAATAAGTAGCTGAAGAGGAGCTGTACTATATCGAATTTGTTAGGACTTATAGGAGCTCAATTTACAAGCACCAATTCTTCTTCTTTCATCTCTCATAATGATCTAAAATACAAAAACCTCTTCAATTAAAATCTCTTTATCCTATTACGAATACCTTTTTTGGCATTTTGTTTATCTGACTATTTATCTGTTGAAAAAGAATTATCAAAATCATAAGAGCAATTTAAAAAAAAAAAAAAATGTTTTCATTATTATGAAGGGTATGTATTTAAAAATTAAAAAATAATACACTAGAAATTCTATATTGAATCATATAAAAATTGATTAAAAATTTTTAAAAACATAAATTTATTTTATCCATGATACTTTTTTTTTCACATTATGCACATAATAATTGAAAAATAAATGTTAGATAAAAGCCTAAAATATTATTTGAGAACTATGAGGAAATTGAATAATAACTGAAATATAATGTTGAAAAAATTTAATGCATTCAAAAAAATACAAGAAAAAATAAAATAGAAAAGGTGAATCCAATCCTAGACAGCTATAAAGCTAAACCCAAGTGTTTGGCCTTCCCTTTTCTTTTCTTTTTTATTTATAATGGCTTTCATTTAAAAAAAAAATAAAAATAACATGTCATCTACAATTCCAGATTCTAGTAACGGAAAGGCTATCAAAAAATCTAGACATGAGTTTTTTGGGTTGAAAACACCATTTTTTTAAGCCTATTTTCATCGAAAACAACTAAAATACACCCTTATCATCTTAATAAACCAATTTCTCAACCTAAAATACCTTTAAATCAATCCAAAAACACAAAATCAAACCAAAAAAAATTCTCTCAACCTCGATCCATATTTTCTGTTGAGATGAAGATCTAAAAACACCTTAATGAACCTGTTAACACCAAGACTAGACTTGCATCCATTTCAGAACAAGAATGGGATAAATCATGAATCAAAATCATGTATACAAGCTCAATGCTCTTGATTTAATGTGGGAAGTATGTACCAGAATTAAACACTCTTGAGTTCTTGTGGTATAAATAATACAACAATAGATCTTAATTTATACGTATAAAATGTGTCCTCCCAAATTCAACCCTTGCCTGGTAACAATTTCATTGCCTTAATCTCCAGTTCCGTTTGCGCATGTGCAAAAAGTTCAATCTTCATCTTTCTTCTCAGATTTACTAGCATTTTGAGAAAATTCTGTGAGCCCCTGTCTTAGTGCTCCAAGATTGACCCCATCACCAACCAGAATGCTAGTCACTCCCATTTTTGAAACCTGTTCACAAAGAAATTCTTTTAAACGGAATAGATGACTCCACAGGGAAATTGGCAGTTCATTACAACAAAAATACAAGATTTAAAGGATCCAACTCATAAAATTAGAAGACAGGGGAAGCAGGAAAGTTTTGTTTTTACCGATTGAATGTTCCTATCCTCATCATCAAAAAAAAGCATGGAGTTAAAGGGTATCCCAGTCCTCGAATGAATCCTCTGGAAATGATCTGTCTTGTGAGTCCAACTGGAAAATATTTCCTGAATAGTCAGAAAAAATCACTCACCATGTAAGCCAAACAAAGGAGTAGTTCCTCTTGATGATAGATGAATATAATTTCATATAGGGAACATGAAGTGCATACAAAAGCAACATGGAAAACAAAACATTCTCCAAGACAACAGTGAGCAGAAAATAGAACTCCGAGCTAGCAGAATGATAGAACATTTTAATCTTTTTGGCACAAACAGGTAACTCCTAATTCCTCGTTTCTCATCAAAGGCAAGCACCAGCCACTTATACCAAGCAGAAGTGACCCAGAAATACAGATCGTGTAAAAAGATCATCAGAAACACAATAGACTTAAGAGTTTCTTACCTATTTGATATGATGAAACTCAAGAGGCTCATCACTCAAATCAAGTTATTAGGCACTAAATTAATCGTCAACATCATGAGCTATTCCAAGAAACAATTCGGTATCCAACACTTTACAAACCCTGTGTGTTAGACGCTACATCTTTCTCCTTCCCTTTCAGGACTATGTCCTACTAAACTATGACCCTGCTAGTCATGTTCTCGAGTAAGAAACACAATTGATTGACCCTGTTACTCATTGCACAGTAAAGATTTTAAAAGGAAAAAAAACGATTCTTAGTTCTTGCTGACTCACCTGTGCTACAAACATTGGCTTGAGACTTAGTTTGTCAATAAATGTCTTTGCAATATCTGAGGTTGGTGATCTAGAAGCAATGGCCATGTCAATCCCCTTTTCCTTGAGTGCATCTACTATGCCTTTAGCTTGGGGATACAAGGATGGCATTTCACGCTTGGAGAGACAATCGCTGAATAACAACCATAATTGAATCAAAATTTAGACCATGAAGAACCAAAAAAACATTGGCACAAGGAGAAAATAAAAAGAAACCATTCTAATGTTTAAATAATCAAGTACTACAACGATAGTACCTTTTTTTTATTAAACTAATGCAAGGTTCTAAAGACCAAATAGGGCATTAGTATCATTATATGCAGGTAAGATGCAAAAGTTGAATGTACCAGCGCGATCAACTGCTGAATGTTTTGCTTCCACTGATGTTTCAAACGTTATTAAATGTGTAGAAAAAACATTAGCTGCAAAATTAATTGTCAAATTACTTATATTACATACAATGAGGTGCGTGAACGATGAAGGGCTAAATACTAAGTTGAACAACTCAACCCACATTCAATCAACACCATATTACAAACTAACTTCAAGGCTTCAATTCAAACAACATTAAAAGTATCCTCCAAGAAATTAAAAACAAATTCTCATTAAAACTACAAACATTTTTTCCAACATACTAGCAAGTCCATTTCAGCTCTCCAGTAATTCAGATTTTAATTTAAAAATTCTTTCCTGATACTAACAATCTTGATAAATAACACAAACATATAATACCAAGTTACAATTTTTAACAAGAAAGTTTCCCAGTAACACAGAAGCAGAGCAAAGCGTGAGAAACCCACATGAAAATAACAACATTAGAGAAGAAAGCATGACAAAAGGAACATTATATTTGACACAACTTTATGTCTACATGCATGTGGCTGTAAAGAAAGAAAGGTACCAATAGAAAGGCCAGAGAGTGTAATCTAGATCGAAGACGACCAATCTAGGCAGCACTTGAAACATTCCAATAATCTGCAAAGCATCGTTTTTCACCGTCTCGTCTCCCATCTTTCTGCTTGCTTTTGCCTTTCCGAAAGAATTTGAGAGAATTTTAAGCGTTTGGTCGCTCGGTGTTCTTGGTGGAAAGAATAATAATAATAAATAAATAAATCTAATTGGTATTTGTTTGACAAAGTAAACACGATGTTCAGGTGGACTTCTGAATTTTTATGGTCATGGCCCAAAACAAGCCAATAATTTATAGGGACCCAATCTATTTTCTTTCTCAATCAGGTCCTTATGTATTGATAAATTCTCAATCAGATCATTCCTTCATGATTAAGTAGTTAGTGAAGCTCATATGGTTATATATATAATATATATATATATATATATATATATATATATTATATATATATATATATATATATATATATATATATATATATTAACTCTTGAAGAATTCAATTCAATTCATAAATAAATTTAAATAACTTATTATAATTTTTATATTTAAAATAAAATATTAAAATAGATAACATTTCCAAATAAATCACTTAAAATATCGAGGTTTTCTAAAATTTTAAAAAACATAAAAAAAAACCAATCAAACAAATAATCAAATTCACATGTACTAAATACTACAAATTAATGTATTTTAACATATCAATGGAGTCGCTCAAAACTAAATTGAAATAATTTAATGTTGAAGCTAAAAATCCAATCTTGGCATTAACAAACATAAGAACAAAAATACAATAATGCACCAAAGTTACAAATCTTTATCGTTCAAATATTTAATAAAGCAAAACAAAACAAGAATATCCTAGAATATATATATATATATATATATATATATATATATATATAAGCAAAAGAGAACATAATGTTTGACATTCATCATTATTATATTTAAGAATGTTGTTTTTCTCTCTTTATTTAGCATTTCTGTATAAAAATAGTGGATGTAAGAGATCCACTAACTATAAACATTGTTTAGACTTTTTGTTTTTTTCAATTCTTTGAAAGGTGAGAAAGCTAGTATATTAGGAGAGACATGTGTCATATAGAGAGGAGAACTTGAGCAAACTATTAATTATCCCTTGTTATATTGTTAAAGATTAAGCTCAAAACACATACATTTTTTTTAAAAAAATAACAGTCAGTTTTGATAAAAAAAAAAAAAAAACTTAGGTTATGATTTTACAAAATCAATAAAATCAAAGGGTGTGACACATGTTACGTAGAGAGAAGAGTTTGAACAAATTATTAATTATCCCTTATTATGTTGCCAAAGACTAAAGCCCAAAATACATACATTTAAAAAGAATTAACAATCAACTTTGATTAAAAAACTTAGGTTATAATCTTACAAAATCAATAAAATTAAAGGGTGTGACACTTGTTACGTGGAGAGAAGAACTTAAACAAACCATTAATTATCCCTTGTTATGTTGCTAAAGACTAAGCCCAAAACACATACATTTAAAAAAGAATTCACAGTCAACTTTGATCAAAAGACTTAGGTTATGATTTTACAAAATCAATCAAATCAAAGGGTGTGACACATGTTACGTGAAGAGACGAACTTGAGCAAACCATTAATTATCCCTTGTTATGTTGCTAAAAACTAAGCCTAAAACACATACATTTTTAAACAGAATTAACAGTCAACTTTGATCAAAAGACTTAAGTTATAATTTTACAAAATCAATAAAATCAAAGGGTGTGACACATTTTACATAGAGAGGGGAACTTAAGCAAACCATTACTTATCCCTTGTTATGTTGCTAAAAACTACGCCCAAAACACATATATTTAAAAAGAAGTTAACAATCAACTTTCGTTAAAAAACTTAGGATATTATCTTATAAAATCAATAAAATCAAAGGATGTGACACATGTTATATAAAGAGAGGAAACAATCAACTTTGGTTAAAAGACATAGGCTATAATTTTACAAAATCAATAAAATCAAAGGATCTAAATTATAATTTACACAAGAGTATAGCCAAGACTCTCTCTATCAGATCATGAACAGATGCATCCCTCAAGGTAGTGCAAATTTTACTTCATCAGAAAGAAGATGAACCCAGCCAGGATGTGAGGCTGAGATGAACACAGATCAGGGAGCTTTCTCTAAGACAGCCATCAGATCTTGCTTTAACTGTTAATTAACTTAGCAAGGCTTGATGGTGGAAAGGTCAAGATGGGAGGCAGGGAAAGGGCTTTTTTTCTAATACCTTCCCATTTATATCTACTCAAGTTATGATTAAAAAAAATGTAAATTGATGCTGTAAAAATGCATTGATTATATTTTTTTTGGCAATTTGTTTATCTGAATATTTATCTGTTGAAAAAGAATTATCAAAATCATAAAAGCAATTAAAATAAAATGTTTTCATTATTATGAAGGGAATGTAATTAAAAATTAAAAAAATAATACATTGGAAATTCTATATTGAATCATATAAAAAATTGATTAAAATTTTTTGAAAACATAAATTTTATTTTAACCATGATGCTTTTTTTTTCACATTATGCACATAATAATTGAAAAATAAATGTTAGATAAAAGCCTATAATATTATTTGAGAACTATGAGTAAATTGAATAATAACTTAAATATAATATTCAAAAAATTTACAAAAAAAAAAAAAAAAAAAACACAAAAAGAGGTGAGGTCCGATCTTAGATAGCCGTAAGCTAAACCCAAGTGCTTGGCCTTCCTCTTTTTTTTTTTTCTATTTATAATGGCCTTCCTTTAAAAAAATAAACAAATAATAGATTACATGTCGTTTACCATTCCAGATTCCTAGTCATCAGAAAGACTGTCAAAAAAATCTAGACTAAAGTTTTTTTGGGTTGAAAAACACATTTTTTTTTAAAACCTATTTTCATCGAAAACAACTAAAATACACCATAACCATCTTAATAAACCAATTTTCCTACCTAAAACACCTTTAAATCAATCCAAAAACACAAAATCAAACCAAATTTTTTTTTCTCAACCTTGAACCATTTTTTCTGACGAGATGAAGATCTAAAAACACCTTAATGAAGTTGTTAACACCAAGACTATACTTTTTTTTTTGCGGGAAATGTGATCAACGACAACTTCTTTGTTTCGCTGTTATCCGATGATTTTCTCTTTTCCATCTCACACTAAAGAACTAAAAAACAAACAAAATGAACTTTTGAATCAGAACTAAAATTTCAAAAACTATAGGGTCTGTAAAATCAGAAAAAGAAAAATAAATGGACTAAAAATTACTTTTTTTGCATGAATTTAAGATTGGTCATGAGGTTTTTTTTTTATTTCACACTTTAATCCTCTTTGATTGAAATTTTTATTTCCTTAACTTTTTTTTTTTAAAAAAAGGTCAACAATCTAGTCATAGAAGCCTGCAATTGAAAAAAAAAACTTGAGAACAAAATTGGAAGAAAAAAAGGTTTGTGTATTGTAGATCATGACAACGACTTCCTAGCTATTTTAGTATATCTGTAATTGTAATCTAGTTATAATGTAATGTTTGGAGATCTTCTTCATGTGTAACATTATGTTCTTCAATTCCTTGTTCTGCATCTTTGATTTTTGGCTGCTTGGATAAAATAATGGATTGGTGAAAAGGCACTCGCTTTGGGGAGTCGACAGCCCATTGTTGTTTATCTCATTAATTTCTTTTTATGTTGTTTTTATGATCAGTACCAAGATGATCATCAAATTGGCAAGGAGATGGCAGAAACTAGCTGCTACTAGGAGAAAAACAAGCACTCTGCCACAACCCTTTGGGAGAACAGACACAAGCAGTTGTCGCACCAGCTGAGAAGGGTCATTTTGTGTGTGTTCATCAGAAACGACTTTTGCTTCCTTAGGAATAACTACACAGAAAAATTCTCAGAAAGCTACCCAAATTGGCAGAAGAAGAGTATGGTTTGTCTGGCGATGGACCTCTCACATTGCCATGTGATGCAGCACTATTAGAACACGTAATTGCTTTGAATAAACGACATGTTACCAGAGAGGTAGAGAAAGCATCGCTGATGCCCATAGCCAGAAATTGCTGCTCATGTTCTTCGGATCACTATCATCAAGTCACAGACCATAAAATGCCACTTTATAGCTCTGCAGGGTAATAAATTACACACGTGAATTAGTCACCCAAGTTTAGTTGATTGACCTTGAATCAAATGATGAAAATTTAGACACAGAGTCGATTGTAGTTCTGGAATACAAAATTATAGGGATTTTGCATCCGTAATCCTTGACATGTTTCTCCATAGGGAATTAAAAGAGAACAGCCTAAATCCTTTGATTCAAGAGTTTATGTTACCGTTACATGGTTCTTGCTAATCAGAGAGAAGCAGCTGCATCAAGTGATGCTGAGTAATGAAATGTGGGCCACAATTAAATGATGGGATATAAATGAACACGAATTAAGGTAATCAGGCAGCAGCAGCAATAAACCGTGAACTACAATTGCATCCATTTCAGAACAAGAATGGGAGATAAATCATGAATCAAAATCATGTATACAAGCTCAATGCTCTTGATTTAATGTGGGAAGCATGTACCAGAATTAAACACTCTTGAGGAGTTCTTGTGGTATAAATAATACAACAATAGATCTTAATTTATACGTATAAAATGTGTCCTCCCAAATTCAACCCTTGCCTGGTAACAATTTCATTGCCTTAATCTCCAGTTCCGTTTGCGCATGTGCAAAAAGTTCAATCTTCATTTTTCTTCTCAGATGAATTTGGATTTTGTGAATATTTCTGCCACCTCTGCTTGTTCTTCTCAGATTTACTAGCATTTTGAGAAAATTCTGTGAGCCCCTGTCTTAGTGCTCCAAGATTGACCCCATCACCAACCAGAATGCTAGTCACTCCCATTTTTGAAACCTGTTCACAAAGAAATTCTTTTAAACGGAATAGATGACTCCACAGGGAAATTGGCACTTCATTACAAATAAAATACAAGATTTAAAGGATCCAACTCATAAAATTAGAAGACAGGGGAAGCAGGACAGTTTTGTTTTTACCGATTGAATGTTCCTATCCTCATCATCAAAAAAAAGCATGGAGTTAAAGGGTATCCCAGTCCTCGAATGAATCCTCTGGAAATGATCTGTCTTGTGAGTCCAACTGGAAAATATTTCCTGAATAGTCAGAAAAAATCACTCACCATGTAAGCCAAACAAAGGAGTAGTTCCTCTTGACGATAGATTAATATAATTTCATACGGGGAACATGAAATGCATAAAAAAGCAACATGGAAAACAAAACATTCTCCAAGACAACAGTGAGCAGAAAATAGAACTCCGAGCTAGCAGAATGATAGAACATTTTAATCTTTTTGGCACAAACAGGTAACTCCTAATTCCTCGTTTCTCATCAAAGGCAAGCACCAGCCACTTATACTAAGCAGAAGTGACCCAGAATTACAGATCGTGTAAAAGAATCATCAGAAACACAATAGACTTAAGAGTTTCTTACCTATTTGATATGATGAAACTCAGAGGCTCATCACTCAAATCAAGTTATTGGGCACTAAATTAATCCTCAACATCATGAGCTATTCCGAGAAACAATTCAGTATCCAACACTTTACAAACCCTGTGTGTTAGAAGCTACATCTTTCGCCTTCCCTTTGAGGACTATGTTCTACTAAACTATGACCCTGCTAGTCATGTTCTTGAGTAAGAAACACAATTGGTTGACCCTCTTACTCATGGCACAGTAAAGAATTAAAAAGGATAAAAAAAAGATTCTTAGTTCTTGCTGACTCACCTGTGCTACAAACATTGGCTTGAGACTTAGTTTGTCAATAAATGTCTTTGCAATATCTGAGGTTGGTGATCGAGAAGCAATGGCCATGTCAATCCCCTTTTCCTTGAGTGCATATACTATGCCTTTAGCTTGGGGATACAAGGATGGCATTTCACGCTTGGAGCGACATTCGCTGAATAACAACCATAATTGAATCAAAATTTAGACCATGGAGAACCAAAAAAACATTGGCACAAGGAGAAAATAAAAAGCAACCATTCTAATGTTTAAATAATCAAGTACTACAAAGATAGTACCTTTTTTTTTATTAAACTAATGCAAGGTTCTAAAGACCAAATAGGGCATTAGTATCATTATATGCAAGTAAGATGCAAAAGTTGTATGTACCAGCGCGATCAACTGCTGAATGTTTTGCTTCCACTGATGTTTCAAACGTTATTAAATGTGTAGAAAAAACATTAGCTGCAAAATTAATTGTCAAATTACTTATATTACATACAATGAGGTGCGTGAACGATGAAGGGCTAAATACTAAGTTGAACAACTCAACCCACATTCAATCAACACCATATTACAAACTAACTTCAAGGCTTCAATTCAAACAACATTAAAAGGACCCTCCAAGAAATTAAAAACAAATTCTCATTAAAACTACAAACATTTTTTCCAACATACTAGCAAGTCCATTTCAGCTCTCCAGTAATTCAGATTTTAATTTAAAAATTCTTTCCTGATACTAACAATCTTGATAAATAACACAAACATATAATACCAAGTTACAATTTTTAACAAGAAAGTTTCCCAGTAACACAGAAGCAGAGCAAAGCGTGAGAAACCCACATGAAAATAACAACATTAGAGAAGAAAGCATGACAAACGGAACATTATATTTGACACAACTTTATGTCTACATGCATGTGGCCGTAAAGAAAGAAAGGTACCAATAGAAAGGCCAGAGAGTGTAATCTAGATCGAAGACGACCAATCTAGGCAGCACTTGAAACATTCCAATAATCTGCAAAGCATCGTTTTTCACCGTCTCGTCTCCCATCTTTCTGCTTGCTTTTGCCTTTCCGAAAGAATTTGAGAGAATTTTAAGCGTTTGGTCGCTCGGTGTTCTTGGTGGTAATAATAAATAAATGTAGTTGGTATTTGTTTGTCAAAGAAAACATAAGGTTCAGGTGGGCTTCTGAATTTTATGGTCATGGCCCAAAACAAGCCAATATTTTATAGGACCCAGTCTATTTTCTTTCTCAATCAGGTCCTTAATGTATTGATAAATTCTCAATCATATCATTACTTCATGATTAAGTAGCTAGTGAAGCTCATATGGTTATATATATATGAATTCTTGAAGAATTCAATTCAATTCATAAATAAATTTAAATAACTTATTATAATTTTTATATTTAAAATAAAATATTTAAACAGATAATAGTTAATAACGAGATCTTTTTAAATTTTAAAAACATAAATAAAAACCAACCAAACAAATAATTAATTAAAATGTACTAAACACCACAAAGTAATGTATTTTAACATATCAATGAAGCCATTCAAAAATTAAATAATTTAAATGTTGAAATTTAAAATCCCATCTTTGCATTAACAAACATAAGAATAAAAATACAATAATAAACCAAAGTTACAATTTTTATCGTTCAAATATCCTAATAAAACAAAACAAGAAAATCCCATGTTTGAACAACTATAACAAAAAACAAAAGCAAAAAAGAACATAATGTTTGACATTCATCACTATTATATTTAAGAATGTTGTTGTTTTTTCATTATTTAGCATTTCTCATATAAAAATAGTGGATATAAGAGATCCACTAATTATAAACATTGTTTAGGCTTTTTTTTTTTTCAATCCTTTGAAGGGTGACGAGGCTAGTATATTAGGAGAAACACATATCGAGGAGAACTTGAGCCACCTATTAATTATCCCTTGTTATATTGCTAAAGACTAAGTTCAAAACACATACATTTTTTTAATAAAAATTAACAGTCATTTTTGATAAAAAAAAAAAAAAAACACTTAGATTATGATTTTACAAAATCAAAAGGTGTGTGACACATGTTACGTAGAGAAGGGAACTTGAACAAATCATTAATTATTCCTTGTCATGTTGCTAAAGACCAAGCCCAAAACACATACATTTAAAAAAGAATTAACAGGCACTTAAGGTCTTGCCCCAGCGGTTGAAGGGACTTGTTCCCTTCCTCTGCATCCTGGGTTCAAACCTCACCGTGCATGCCTGTCACCCCCGCAGTGCCTTACATGCTCATTAGGTTTGCAGGATGTTTAGTGAGCCGTGAGATTAGTCGTAGTGCGCGCAAGCTGCCCCGGACACCCACGTAAATAATAATAAAAAAAAGAATTAACAGTCAACTTTGGTTTAAAAACTTAAGTTATGATCTTACAAAATCAATAAAATCAAAGGGTGTGACACATGTTATGCAGAGAGAAGAACTTGAGCAAATAATTAATTATCTCTTGTTATGTTGCTAAAAACTAAGCCCAAAACACATACATTTAAAATAGAATTATCAGTCAACTTTAGTTTAAAAACTTAGGTTATGATCTTACAAAATCAATAAAATCAAAGGGTGTGACTAGGGATGTTAAAAAAAACCGACCAACAGATTAAACAAAAAAAATTAAGAAAAAATTAACCAAAAAAAAACAAATTGATAAAAAAAAAACCAAGTAAACTGATAAAAAAATAATAAAAAAAACCATCCGGTTTGGTTCGGTTTTAATTTAAAAGGATTTAAACCAATTGAACTGGACCAAACCGAACCGGTTTAATTGAATCTAAAAACAAGTATAAAAGGAACATCCTAAACCTAAATAGTAAATACCCTAAACCCCCCCGGTCACCTTTCCAGCCGTCCTCCCTTTCCCCTTCCCTTTCCAGCCGCCCCACCCATCCCTCCCTCCCTCCCCGCTCTCCCCCCCCTCCCATTTCCTCCTTTCTAGTCGCCCCACCCCTCACCTTTCCCGCTCCCTCTTCTTTGTGCTCTTTTATTTCATTTTCTCTCATATTGTTGTCTTTTCTCATTTACTAATGACATGATGAGACAAACCTTTCTAGCTAAAGTTTGTACTCTCTGCTTTAGTTTATGGCAGAAAACTTTGATAAAATCCTTGTTTCTGGTTTTATTAACCTGCAATTCTGCTAATGAGGTCCCGGTAGTTTGCGGGACGCTATTGGAAACCTTGTTAACATGTAGTTGTGTTAACTTGGATAAATCCAGTGATTTTGATTCTGCTAAGGAAGATCTTTCAGATCTCAACCAAAAAGCTCAAATTCCAAGTTTTCAGCAAAGATTTTTCTAAATGTAATTCGGCTAAGTTTATCCAGTGATAGTGATTCGGCCAAGTTTTCTCTTATTTAATTGGTTTCGGTTTTTCTAGTTTTTAAGGCTAAAAAACCGACCCGAACCAGACAAAACCGGTTTAGTTTGAACCGATTTTCGGTTTGGTTCATATTAACAAGAAATGGTATTTTTTGATTTGGTTGAATTTTTATATTAAAACCGGATCAAACCGGACCGTGAACTCCTTTAAGGGTGTGTTTGGTATTGCGGTTACTGTTGTGGTTTGAAAAAAAATTGTTTTATAAAAAGTACTTTTAATTGAGGTTGGTTAAAAAAAATGATTTTCAAATTGAGGTTATATTATATATATATATATATTGATTGTTTTTAATTTAAATATTGTAGATTTAACTATTGTTATTACATCATGAAATAAATAATACTTTATATAAAATATTTTGTATTGTTCCATTAAACTATCTACAATTCCATCACGTATAAAATACATCCGACAAAGATTATAGTTTCATTGGTTTTGTAAGCGTGCAACAACATTAAATAAAATATCATCAGAAATAAAATTGGGATTGTGATCAAATTCTACAAATATTGTCATCAAGCGATCTTCTTCTAATTTATATAGTTTTATTGGATAATATAAAACACTAGTTTTTCGAATAAAAAACAATTAAAAATATTTTTTTTTACTGGGTTGGACCTGATTCAATACATTTTTATAGTTTTGGACTGGGTCCAGTATCCACTGTTCATGTGAATAGTGGAGGAACTCTCCACTGTCCACTTAAGTGAACAGTGGAGAGTGAATTAATTTCACTCTCCATATGAGAAGACGCAGGCAGGATCATAGGAGAAGAATGCAGGAGAAGTAGATAAAACCTACTTCTCATAAGCTAAGGTTCCACCTCAGTTATTAGGTGGGATCCATGTAAAAAAATGTATAGTTTAAATTAACCAAACACTTTAATTCAGCTTTTGTTTTCTACTGCTGCCGCAGTGCCAAACAGGCACTAAGCGTGACACATGGACTAAGCCCAAAACACATACATTTAAAAAAAAAATTAATGGTCAACTTTGGTTAAAAATCTTAGGTTATGATCTTACAACATCAATAAAATCAAAGGTTGTGACAGATATTACGTAGAAAGAGGAACTTGAGCAAACCATTAATTAACCCCCGTTATGTTGCTAAAAACTAAGCCCAAAACACCTACATTTAAAAAAGAATGAAAATCAACTTTGCACAAAAGATATAGGCTATGATTTTACAAAATCAATAAAATCAAAGAGTCTAAATAATTTACACAAGAATACACCCAAGACTCTCTGTCAAATCATGAGCAGATGCATCCCTAAGGTAGTGCAAGTTTTACTTCATCAGAAAGAAGATGAACCCAACCAGGATGTGAGGCTAAGATGAACACAGATCAGGGAGCTTTCTCTAAAACAGCCATTGGATCTTGCTTTAACTGTTAATTACCTTAGCAAGGCTTGATGGTGGAAAGGTCAAGATGGGAGGCAGGGAAAGAGCTTTTTCTAATACCTTCCCATTTATATCTACTCAAGTTATGATTAAAAAAAGTAAATTGATGCTGCAGAAATGCATTAAGTTTTTTTAACCTTGATTCCACAGAGATTGGTGCTACGTACAGATGAGCACATATTTTGAAGCCCTCAAGGGAGGTAAATAGTGCCACAGAAAAGCTCACTCCCCGCCATTCTCTTCTTTTCTCTACCTCTTTCTATGATATTTACAACCCTGAAGACCCTTCAAAGTTCTGTCCATTTCCTTACTTACGCGCCCTTAAAGAATATGTACTGATATAACACTGCTATTCGCAGTGAGATGCGATACTTCAGGAATGCTTCCTCAGAGAAATCAAATGCCGTCAGATGTATGCTTTGTCCTCTCTGCAGTATGTTCATCAGATGTCAAATCGATAACATGTTTTTGGACTCCTCTCAAAAAGTTTTCAGCAGTGTTCATCGCGTCAACTGATGCGCCAAGTTTATTGCAATTGCCAGTGTTATGAAAGGATGATGGCGAATCATTAGTCACATGGTCATTGTGCATGCAGTTTCCCTCCGGAGAGTCCTCAACAAATACCTCAGGCTCGGTTGATTTTGAAGAAAGTTCATGGCAATCTGTGTGTTTTTGATGGTCTAATCCCTCAAACTGTGAATGCAAACGATCTTCATCAACCCCTACCTCCCCTATCTCTGATGATTTTGGGGATCTACTGGTAGATGCTTCTGAACTGGAGTCGTCATAAGGTTCCTCAAGCTGCATGTATTTTTGATTCCTAGATGAACCGAGAGATCTAAGGTCTTTGAGAGAAAGTGAGGTTGAGGGAAATTCCATTGCCAAGCCAGCAGGTAGCTGATCATCTTCTGTGTCTGGCGATGAATCAGAGATTCGTTCACCGGTTTCCTCAGCTTCCTGTTTCCAGACAACGCGAAAAAATTCAGTAACTTGCATAGGAAACTATTGTTCATCATCAGCAAAGATAAAATTATTACCTGTGATAAAATTATTACCTCCACAGGTGACATGCAAGTCCTCCAATGAAGTGTTCCTGTCTGCCAGCAATTTCCATTGGAAAAAAACCTTGCACTAGTTCCTGGTTTGAGCAAATCCCTGGAATTCAACCCTAGTTCTTCAAGTCTTCGTCGCTGTGCAACACTGATTGGAGATTTTGCTGTGAGTGAAATCTGAATCTCCATATCAGTATCAGGACCAGATACTGCACTGCATACCTCCTCAAGGAACTCAACTCCAGTTTCTTGCTCATTTGGATCAGAAGATTGAGTACAAGAATGATCTTCAATGATTTCACAGATCAATTTCTGGATGTGTGTCCTTTTCAGTGAGGCCTCCCCAGGTATAAACCAATTTCTACTAAGCTGGTTAAAGATTAAAAAATTTGTAACTTCCCAAAATCTGAAAATTGCCATTTTTTTCAAAAATTCAGAAAACAATTGCCAAATATAAAGATAATGGACACGAGCATTCAATTCCTGATAACAATTTATGGTCCAGTATAGCAGGATGAGGCCCTCTAGTCCTGATCCCATAAAGAAAATTGTAGGGAGAGAGGGAACAGAAAGCAAGAGAAAATAGAAGTTGTCAATTTTATTCATAGAAAATTCTAACAATTCTTGCAGTTTATATAGTTGTAAAGACTACCACAACTTGATAATAAGAGCAAAGCAGCTGAAGTTAAATCACAAATGCAATTGCAAACTAAATAAAAAAAATAACAGTTTACTATGAAAAGCAAACCAGTATTCAGAAAACAATGCTGTAATTGCAAATTTGAACATGCACAGAAGGAGCCAAAATCATCAGTAATCAT